>NC_139912.1:342500-347500 GCF_905171665.1 Trachurus trachurus
AGGTAGATGTTTGTATTAAAGCTCCTTCAGTATAAAGGTAGATGTTTGTATTAAAGCTCCTTCAAAATAAAGGTAGATGTTTGTATTAAAGCTCCTTCAAAATAAAGGTAGATGTCTGTGTTAAGCTCCTTCAAAATAAAGGTAGATGTTTGTATTAAAGCTCCTTCAAAATAAAGGTAGATGTTTGTATTAAAGCTCCTTCAAAATAAAGGTAGATGTTTGTGTTAAAGCTCTTTCAAAATAAAGGTAGATGTTTGTATTAAAGCTCCTTCAGTATAAAGGTAGATGTTTGTATTAAAGCTCCTTCAAAATAAA
Source organism: Trachurus trachurus (assembly GCF_905171665.1). Taxonomy (NCBI): domain Eukaryota; kingdom Metazoa; phylum Chordata; class Actinopteri; order Carangiformes; family Carangidae; genus Trachurus; species Trachurus trachurus. The sequence goes on from NC_139912.1 coordinate 342,816, forward strand.
GATAGATGTTTGTATTAAAGCTCCTTCAAAGTAAAGGTAGATGTCTGTGTTAAGCTCCTTCAAAATAAAGGTAGATGTTTGTATTAAAGCTCCTTCAAAATAAAGGTAGATGTTTGTATTAAAGCTCCTTCAAAATAAAGGTAGATGTTTGTATTAAAGCTCCTTCAAAATAAAGGTAGATGTTTGTATTAAAGCTCCTTCAGTATAAAGGTAGATGTTTGTATTAAAGCTCCTTCAAAATAAAGGTAGATGTTTGTGTTAAAGCTCCTTCAAAATAAAGGTAGATGTTTGTATTAAAACTCATTCAAAATAAAGGTAGATGTCTGTGTTAAGCTCCTTCAAAATAAAGGTAGATGTTTGTATTAAAGCTCCTTCAAAATAAAGGTAGATGTTTGTATTAAAGCTCCTTCAAAATAAAGGTAGATGTTTGTATTAAAGCTCCTTCAAAATAAAGGTAGATGTTTGTGTTAAAGCTCTTTCAAAATAAAGGTAGATGTTTGTATTAAAGCTCCTTCAAAATAAAGGTAGATGTTTGTATTAAAGCTCCTTCAAAATAAAGGTAGATGTTTGTATTAAAGCTCCTTCAAAATAAAGGTAGATGTTTGTATTAAAGCTCCTTCAAAATAAAGGTATATGTTTGTGTTAAAGCTCCTTACAGTATAAAGGTAGATGTTTGTATTAAAGCTCCTTCAAAATAAAGGTATATGTTTGTATTAAAGCTCCTTCAAAATAAAGGTAGATGTTTCTGTTAAAGCTCTTTCAAAATAAAGGTAGATGTTTGTATTAAAGCTCCTTCAAAATAAAGGTAGATGTTTGTATTAAAGCTCCTTCCGTATAAAGGTAGATGTTTGTATCAAAGCTCCTTCAAAATAAAGGTAGATGTTTGTGTTAAAGCTCCATACAGTATAAAGGTAGATGTTTGTATTAAAGCTCCTTCAAAATAAAGGTAGATGTTTGTATTAAAGCTCCTTCAGTATAAAGGTAGATGTTTGTATTAAAGCTCCTTCAAAATAAAGGTAGATGTTTGTATTAAAGCTCCTTCAAAATAAAGGTAGATGTCTGTGTTAAGCTCCTTTAAAATAAAGGTAGATGTTTGTATTAAAGCTCCTTCAAAATAAAGGTAGATGTTTGTATTAAAGCTCCTTCAAAATAAAGGTAGATGTTTGTGTTAAAGCTCTTTCAAAATAAAGGTAGATGTTTGTATTAAAGCTCCTTCAGTATAAAGGTAGATGTTTGAATTAAAGCTCCTTCAAAATAAAGGTAGATGTTTGTATTAAAGCTCCTTCAAAATAAAGGTAGATGTTTGTATTAAAACTCCTTCAAAATAAAGGTAGATGTCTGTGTTAAGCTCCTTCAAAATAAAGGTAGATGTTTGTATTAAAGCTCCTTCAAAATAAAGGTAGATGTTTGTATTAAAGCTCCTTCAAAATAAAGGTAGATGTTTGTGTTAAAGCTCTTTCAAAATAAAGGTAGATGTTTGTATTAAAGCTCCTTCAAAATAAAGGTAGATGTTTGTATTAAAGCTCCTTCCGTATAAAGGTAGATGTTTGTATCGAAGCTCCTTCAAAATAAAGGTAGATGTTTGTATTAAAGCTCCTTCAAAATAAAGGTAGATGTTTGTATTAAAGCTCCTTCAGTATAAAGGTAGATGTTTGTATTAAAGCTCCTTCAAAATAAAGGTAGATGTTTGTGTTAAAGCTTTTTCAAAATAAAGGTAGATGTTTGTATTAAAGCTCCTTCAGTATAAAGGTAGATGTTTGAATTAAAGCTCCTTCAAAATAAAGGTAGATGTTTGTATTAAAGCTCCTTCAGTATAAAGGTAGATGTTTGTATTAAAGCTCCTTCAAAATAAAGGTATATGTTTGTGTTAAAGCTCCATACAGTATAAAGGTAGATGTTTGTATTAAAGCTCCTTCAAAATAAAGGTAGATGTTTGTATTAAAGCTCCTTCAAAATAAAGGTAGATGTCTGTGTTAAGCTCCTTCAAAATAAAGGTAGATGTTTGTATTAAAGCTCCTTCAAAATAAAGGTAGATGTTTGTATTAAAGCTCCTTCAGTATAAAGGTAGATGTTTGTATTAAAGCTCCTTCAAAATAAAGGTATATGTTATGTCAAAATGTCATAAGTAAAAGAATGTTAAAAAAAAAAAAAAAGGAGAAAAGATTATGATAAAGATTTTATTCTGTGGGTAATGGGGGCGGGACTAGATAAGCTTTTGCTTCTCCCGCTTTCCCTTTCGGCCATGTGCATTGTATTATTGAACTAAGATGAAGTGTGATGATGATGATTTAAATTGACAGGCCCGAAATAAATAAATTGATTGATTGATTGATTGATTGATTGTTTGTGTTAAAGCTCCATACAGTATAAAGGTAGATGTTTGTATTAAAGCTCCTTCAAAATAAAGGTATATGTTTGTATTAAAGCTCCTTCAAAATAAAGGTAGATGTTTGTGTTAAAGCTCTTTCAAAATAAAGGTAGATGTTTGTATTAAAGCTCCTTCAAAATAAAGGTAGATGTTTGTATTAAAGCTCCTTCAGTATAAAGGTAGATGTTTGTATTAAAGCTCCTTCAAAATAAAGGTAGATGTTTGTATTAAAACTCCTTCAAAATAAAGGTAGATGTCTGTGTTAAGCTCCTTCAAAATAAAGGTAGATGTTTGTATTAAAGCTCCTTCAAAATAAAGGTAGATGTTTGTATTAAAGCTCCTTCAAAGTAAAGGTAGATGTTTGTGTTAAAGCTCTTTCAAAATAAAGGTAGATGTTTGTATTAAAGCTCCTTCAGTATAAAGGTAGATGTTTGTATTAAAGCTCCTTCAAAATAAAGATAGATGTTTGTATTAAAGCTCCTTCAAAATAAAGGTAGATGTCTGTGTTAAGCTCCTTCAAAATAAAGGTAGATGTTTGTATTAAAGCTCCTTCAAAATAAAGGTAGATGTTTGTATTAAAGCTCCTTCAAAATAAAGGTAGATGTTTGTATTAAAGCTCCTTCAAAATAAAGGTAGATGTTTGTATTAAAGCTCCTTCAAAATAAAGGTAGATGTTTGTATTAAAGCTCCTTCAGTATAAAGGTAGATGTTTGTATTAAAGCTCTTTCAAAATAAAGGTAGATGTTTGTATTAAAGCTCCTTCAAAATAAAGGTAGATGTTTGTGTTAAAGCTCCTTCAAAATAAAGGTAGATGTTTGTATTAAAACTCATTCAAAATAAAGGTAGATGTCTGTGTTAAGCTCCTTCAAAATAAAGGTAGATGTTTGTATTAAAGCTCCTTCAAAATAAAGGTAGATGTTTGTATTAAAGCTCCTTCAAAATAAAGGTAGATGTTTGTGTTAAAGCTCTTTCAAAATAAAGGTAGATGTTTGTATTAAAGCTCCTTCAAAATAAAGGTAGATGTTTGTATTAAAGCTCCTTCAAAATAAAGGTAGATGTTTGTATTAAAGCTCCTTCAAAATAAAGGTAGATGTTTGTATTAAAGCTCCTTCAAAATAAAGGTAGATGTTTGTATTAAAGCTCCTTCAAAATAAAGGTAGATGTTTGTATTAAAGCTCCTTCAAAATAAAGGTATATGTTTGTGTTAAAGCTCCATACAGTATAAAGGTAGATGTTTGTATTAAAGCTCCTTCAAAATAAAGGTAGATGTTTGTATTAAAGCTCCTTCAAAATAAAGGTAGATGTTTGTGTTAAAGCTCTTTCAAAATAAAGGTAGATGTTTGTATTAAAGCTCCTTCAAAATAAAGGTAGATGTTTGTATTAAAGCTCCTTCCGTATAAAGGTAGATGTTTGTATCAAAGCTCCTTCAAAATAAGTCAATATAAATAAATAAATAATAGTCAGACAGCGGAGCACCTTCTCACACAGGCTGCTTCAGCTCCGCTGTCGAAGGGACAGATACAGGAAATCTTTCCTGCCACATGCCATCACACTGTATAATAACAGCTGAAAAACTCTGGTCATAACTTACAGTCACTACGCACTTTATTTTTCTACACACAGTTACACACATTGCACATTTTCTTCTTGCACTAAAATCAACGCTGCCAATTTGTTTTTGTATATAATTTTGTACATCACATTTTATTTTATTTGCTATTGCTATTTTATTATGTATAGTTTGTTCTTTATATTTTACTATTTTATTATGTATAGTTTATATTCTTATTCTTTATATTCTTATACTATATGTTGTTATCGTCAATGTGTGTCTTAGTAATGCTGCTGCTGCACTGTAATTTCCCAGATTGGGATCAATAAAGTATATCTATATCTATATCTATATCTATAAAGGTATATGTTTGTGTTAAAGCTCCATACAGTATAAAGGTAGATGTTTGTATTAAAGCTCCTTCAAAATAAAGGTAGATGTTTGTATTAAAGCTCCTTCAGTATAAAGGTAGATGTTTGTATTAAAGCTCCTTCAAAATAAAGGTATATGTTTGTGTTAAAGCTCCATACAGTATAAAGGTAGATGTTTGTATTAAAGCTCCTTCAAAATAAAGGTAGATGTTTGTATTAAAGCTCCTTCAAAATAAAGGTAGATGTTTGTGTTAAAGCTCTTTCAAAATAAAGGTAGATGTTTGTATTAAAGCTCCTTCAAAATAAAGGTAGATGTTTGTGTTAAAGCTCTTTCAAAATAAAGGTAGATGTTTGTATTAAAGCTCCTTCAAAATAAAGGTAGATGTTTGTATTA
>NC_139912.1:352500-371820 GCF_905171665.1 Trachurus trachurus
AAGGTAGATGTTTGTATTAAAGCTCCTTCAGTATAAAGGTAGATGTTTGTATTAAAGCTCCTTCAAAATAAAGGTAGATGTTTGTGTTAAAGCTTTTTCAAAATAAAGGTAGATGTTTGTATTAAAGCTCCTTCAGTATAAAGGTAGATGTTTGAATTAAAGCTCCTTCAAAATAAAGGTAGATGTTTGTATTAAAGCTCCTTCAGTATAAAGGTAGATGTTTGTATTAAAGCTCCTTCAAAATAAAGGTATATGTTTGTGTTAAAGCTCCATACAGTATAAAGGTAGATGTTTGTATTAAAGCTCCTTCAAAATAAAGGTAGATGTCTGTGTTAAGCTCCTTCAAAATAAAGGTAGATGTTTGTATTAAAGCTCCTTCAAAATAAAGGTAGATGTTTGTATTAAAGCTCCTTCAAAATAAAGGTAGATGTTTGTGTTAAAGCTCTTTCAAAATAAAGGTAGATGTTTGTATTAAAGCTCCTTCAAAATAAAGGTAGATGTTTGTATTAAAGCTCCTTCAAAATAAAGGTAGATGTTTGTATTAAAGCTCCTTCAGTATAAAGGTAGATGTTTGAATTAAAGCTCCTTCAAAATAAAGGTAGATGTTTGTATTAAAGCTCCTTCAGTATAAAGGTAGATGTTTGTATTAAAGCTCCTTCAAAATAAAGGTATATGTTATGTCAAAATGTCATAAGTAAAAGAATGTTAAAAAAAAAAAAAAAGGAGAAAAGATTATGATAAAGATTTTATTCTGTGGGTAATGGGGGCGGGACTAGATAAGCTTTTGCTTCTCCCGCTTTCCCTTTCGGCCATGTGCATTGTATTATTGAACTAAGATGAAGTGTGATGATGATGATTTAAATTGACATGCCCGAAATAAATAAATTGATTGATTGATTGATTGATTGATTGTTTGTGTTAAAGCTCCATACAGTATAAAGGTAGATGTTTGTATTAAAGCTCCTTCAAAATAAAGGTAGATGTTTGTATTAAAGCTCCTTCAAAATAAAGGTAGATGTTTGTGTTAAAGCTCTTTCAAAATAAAGGTAGATGTTTGTATTATAGCTCCTTCAAAATAAAGGTAGATGTTTGTATTAAAGCTCCTTCAGTATAAAGGTAGATGTTTGTATTAAAGCTCCTTCAAAATAAAGGTATATGTTATGTCAAAATGTCATAAGTAAAAGAATGTTAAAAAAAAAAAAAAGGAGAAAAGATTATGATAAAGATTTTATTCTGTGGGTAATGGGGGCGGGACTAGATAAGCTTTTGCTTCTCCCGCTTTCCCTTTCGGCCATGTGCATTGTATTATTGAACTAAGATGAAGTGTGATGATGATGATTTAAATTGACATGCCCGAAATAAATAAATTGATTGATTGATTGATTGATTGATTGTTTGTGTTAAAGCTCCATACAGTATAAAGGTAGATGTTTGTATTAAAGCTCCTTCAAAATAAAGGTATATGTTTGTATTAAAGCTCCTTCAAAATAAAGGTAGATGTTTGTGTTAAAGCTCTTTCAAAATAAAGGTAGATGTTTGTATTAAAGCTCCTTCAAAATAAAGGTAGATGTTTGTATTAAAGCTCCTTCAGTATAAAGGTAGATGTTTGTATTAAAGCTCCTTCAAAATAAAGGTAGATGTTTGTATTAAAGCTCCTTCAAAATAAAGGTAGATGTTTGTATTAAAGCTCCTTCAAAATAAAGGTAGATGTTTGTATTAAAACTCCTTCAAAATAAAGGTAGATGTCTGTGTTAAGCTCCTTCAAAATAAAGGTAGATGTTTGTATTAAAGCTCCTTCAAAATAAAGGTAGATGTTTGTATTAAAGCTCCTTCAAAATAAAGGTAGCTGTTTGTGTTAAAGCTCTTTCAAAATAAAGGTAGATGTTTGTATTAAAGCTCCTTCAAAATAAAGGTAGATGTTTGTATTAAAGCTCCTTCCGTATAAAGGTAGATGTTTGTATCAAAGCTCCTTCAAAATAAAGGTAGATGTTTGTATTAAAGCTCCTTCAAAATAAAGGTAGATGTTTGTGTTAAAGCTCTTTCAAAATAAAGGTAGATGTTTGTATTAAAGCTCCTTCAAAATAAAGGTAGATGTTTGTATTAAAGCTCCTTCCGTATAAAGGTAGATGTTTGTATCAAAGCTCCTTCAAAATAAAGGTAGATGTTTGTATTAAAGCTCCTTCAAAATAAAGGTAGATGTTTGTATTAAAGCTCCTTCAGTATAAAGGTAGATGTTTGTATTAAAGCTCCTTCAAAATAAAGGTAGATGTTTGTGTTAAAGCTTTTTCAAAATAAAGGTAGATGTTTGTATTAAAGCTCCTTCAGTATAAAGGTAGATGTTTGAATTAAAGCTCCTTCAAAATAAAGGTAGATGTTTGTATTAAAGCTCCTTCAGTATAAAGGTAGATGTTTGTATTAAAGCTCCTTCAAAATAAAGGTATATGTTTGTGTTAAAGCTCCATACAGTATAAAGGTAGATGTTTGTATTAAAGCTCCTTCAAAATAAAGGTAGATGTTTGTATTAAAACTCCTTCAAAATAAAGGTAGATGTCTGTGTTAAGCTCCTTCAAAATAAAGGTAGATGTTTGTATTAAAGCTCCTTCAAAATAAAGGTAGATGTTTGTATTAAAGCTCCTTCAGTATAAAGGTAGATGTTTGTATTAAAGCTCCTTCAAAATAAAGGTATATGTTATGTCAAAATGTCATAAGTAAAAGAATGTTAAAAAAAAAAAAAAGGAGAAAAGATTATGATAAAGATTTTATTCTGTGGGTAATGGGGGCGGGACTAGATAAGCTTTTGCTTCTCCCGCTTTCCCTTTCGGCCATGTGCATTGTATTATTGAACTAAGATGAAGTGTGATGATGATGATTTAAATTGACATGCCCGAAATAAATAAATTGATTGATTGATTGATTGATTGATTGTTTGTGTTAAAGCTCCATACAGTATAAAGGTAGATGTTTGTATTAAAGCTCCTTCAAAATAAAGGTATATGTTTGTATTAAAGCTCCTTCAAAATAAAGGTAGATGTTTGTGTTAAAGCTCTTTCAAAATAAAGGTAGATGTTTGTATTAAAGCTCCTTCAAAATAAAGGTAGATGTTTGTATTAAAGCTCCTTCAGTATAAAGGTAGATGTTTGTATTAAAGCTCCTTCAAAATAAAGGTAGATGTTTGTATTAAAACTCCTTCAAAATAAAGGTAGATGTCTGTGTTAAGCTCCTTCAAAATAAAGGTAGATGTTTGTATTAAAGCTCCTTCAAAATAAAGGTAGATGTTTGTATTAAAACTCCTTCAAAATAAAGGTAGATGTCTGTGTTAAGCTCCTTCAAAATAAAGGTAGATGTTTGTGTTAAAGCTCCTTCAAAATAAAGGTAGATGTTTGTATTAAAGCTCCTTCAAAGTAAAGGTAGATGTTTGTGTTAAAGCTCCTTCAAAATAAAGATAGATGTTTGTATTAAAGCTCCTTCAAAGTAAAGGTAGATGTCTGTGTTAAGCTCCTTCAAAATAAAGGTAGATGTTTGTATTAAAGCTCCTTCAAAATAAAGGTAGATGTTTGTATTAAAGCTCCTTCAAAATAAAGGTAGATGTTTGTATTAAAGCTCCTTCAAAATAAAGGTAGATGTTTGTATTAAAGCTCCTTCAGTATAAAGGTAGATGTTTGTATTAAAGCTCCTTCAAAATAAAGGTAGATGTTTGTGTTAAAGCTCCTTCAAAATAAAGGTAGATGTTTGTATTAAAGCTCATTCAAAATAAAGGTAGATGTCTGTGTTAAGCTCCTTCAAAATAAAGGTAGATGTTTGTATTAAAGCTCCTTCAAAATAAAGGTAGATGTTTGTATTAAAGCTCCTTCAAAATAAAGGTAGATGTTTGTATTAAAGCTCCTTCAAAATAAAGGTAGATGTTTGTGTTAAAGCTCTTCAAAATAAAGGTAGATGTTTGTATTAAAGCTCCTTCAAAATAAAGGTAGATGTTTGTATTAAAGCTCCTTCAAAATAAAGGTAGATGTTTGTATTAGAGCTCCTTCAAAATAAAGGTAGATGTTTGTATTAAAGCTCCTTCAAAATAAAGGTATATGTTTGTGTTAAAGCTCCTTACAGTATAAAGGTAGATGTTTGTATTAAAGCTCCTTCAAAATAAAGGTATATGTTTGTATTAAAGCTCCTTCAAAATAAAGGTAGATGTTTGTGTTAAAGCTCTTTCAAAATAAAGGTAGATGTTTGTATTAAAGCTCCTTCAAAATAAAGGTAGATGTTTGTATTAAAGCTCCTTCAGTATAAAGGTAGATGTTTGTATCAAAGCTCCTTCAAAATAAAGGTATATGTTTGTGTTAAAGCTCCATACAGTATAAAGGTAGATGTTTGTATTAAAGCTCCTTCAAAATAAAGGTAGATGTTTGTATTAAAGCTCCTTCAGTATAAAGGTAGATGTTTGTATTAAAGCTCCTTCAAAATAAAGGTAGATGTTTGTATTAAAGCTCCTTCAAAATAAAGGTAGATGTCTGTGTTAAGCTCCTTTAAAATAAAGGTAGATGTTTGTATTAAAGCTCCTTCAAAATAAAGGTAGATGTTTGTATTAAAGCTCCTTCAAAATAAAGGTAGATGTTTGTGTTAAAGCTCTTTCAAAATAAAGGTAGATGTTTGTATTAAAGCTCCTTCAGTATAAAGGTAGATGTTTGAATTAAAGCTCCTTCAAAATAAAGGTAGATGTTTGTATTAAAGCTCCTTCAAAATAAAGGTAGATGTTTGTATTAAACTCCTTCAAAATAAAGGTAGATGTCTGTGTTAAGCTCCTTCAAAATAAAGGTAGATGTTTGTATTAAAGCTCCTTCAAAATAAAGGTAGATGTTTGTATTAAAGCTCCTTCAAAATAAAGGTAGATGTTTGTGTTAAAGCTCTTTCAAAATAAAGGTAGATGTTTGTATTAAAGCTCCTTCAAAATAAAGGTAGATGTTTGTATTAAAGCTCCTTCAGTATAAAGGTAGATGTTTGTATCAAAGCTCCTTCAAAATAAAGGTAGATGTTTGTATTAAAGCTCCTTCAAAATAAAGGTAGATGTTTGTATTAAAGCTCCTTCAGTATAAAGGTAGATGTTTGTATTAAAGCTCCTTCAAAATAAAGGTAGATGTTTGTGTTAAAGCTCTTTCAAAATAAAGGTAGATGTTTGTATTAAAGCTCCTTCAGTATAAAGGTAGATGTTTGAATTAAAGCTCCTTCAAAATAAAGGTAGATGTTTGTATTAAAGCTCCTTCAGTATAAAGGTAGATGTTTGTATTAAAGCTCCTTCAAAATAAAGGTATATGTTTGTGTTAAAGCTCCATACAGTATAAAGGTAGATGTTTGTATTAAAGCTCCTTCAAAATAAAGGTAGATGTCTGTGTTAAGCTCCTTCAAAATAAAGGTAGATGATTGTATTAAAGCTCCTTCAAAATAAAGGTAGATGTTTGTATTAAAGCTCCTTCAAAATAAAGGTAGATGTTTGTGTTAAAGCTCTTTCAAAATAAAGGTAGATGTTTGTATTAAAGCTCCTTCAAAATAAAGGTAGATGTTTGTATTAAAGCTCCTTCAAAATAAAGGTAGATGTTTGTATTAAAGCTCCTTCAGTATAAAGGTAGATGTTTGAATTAAAGCTCCTTCAAAATAAAGGTAGATGTTTGTATTAAAGCTCCTTCAGTATAAAGGTAGATGTTTGTATTAAAGCTCCTTCAAAATAAAGGTATATGTTATGTCAAAATGTCATAAGTAAAAGAATGTTAAAAAAAAAAAAAAAGGAGAAAAGATTATGATAAAGATTTTATTCTGTGGGTAATGGGGGCGGGACTAGATAAGCTTTTGCTTCTCCCGCTTTCCCTTTCGGCCATGTGCATTGTATTATTGAACTAAGATGAAGTGTGATGATGATGATTTAAATTGACATGCCCGAAATAAATAAATTGATTGATTGATTGATTGATTGATTGTTTGTGTTAAAGCTCCATACAGTATAAAGGTAGATGTTTGTATTAAAGCTCCTTCAAAATAAAGGTATATGTTTGTATTAAAGCTCCTTCAAAATAAAGGTAGATGTTTGTGTTAAAGCTCTTTCAAAATAAAGGTAGATGTTTGTATTATAGCTCCTTCAAAATAAAGGTAGATGTTTGTATTAAAGCTCCTTCAGTATAAAGGTAGATGTTTGTATTAAAGCTCCTTCAAAATAAAGGTATATGTTATGTCAAAATGTCATAAGTAAAAGAATGTTAAAAAAAAAAAAAAGGAGAAAAGATTATGATAAAGATTTTATTCTGTGGGTAATGGGGGCGGGACTAGATAAGCTTTTGCTTCTCCCGCTTTCCCTTTCGGCCATGTGCATTGTATTATTGAACTAAGATGAAGTGTGATGATGATGATTTAAATTGACATGCCCGAAATAAATAAATTGATTGATTGATTGATTGATTGATTGTTTGTGTTAAAGCTCCATACAGTATAAAGGTAGATGTTTGTATTAAAGCTCCTTCAAAATAAAGGTATATGTTTGTATTAAAGCTCCTTCAAAATAAAGGTAGATGTTTGTGTTAAAGCTCTTTCAAAATAAAGGTAGATGTTTGTATTAAAGCTCCTTCAAAATAAAGGTAGATGTTTGTATTAAAGCTCCTTCAGTATAAAGGTAGATGTTTGTATTAAAGCTCCTTCAAAATAAAGGTAGATGTTTGTATTAAAGCTCCTTCAAAATAAAGGTAGATGTTTGTATTAAAGCTCCTTCAAAATAAAGGTAGATGTTTGTATTAAAGCTCCTTCAAAATAAAGGTAGATGTCTGTGTTAAGCTCCTTCAAAATAAAGGTAGATGTTTGTATTAAAGCTCCTTCAAAATAAAGGTAGATGTTTGTATTAAAGCTCCTTCAAAATAAAGGTAGATGTTTGTGTTAAAGCTCTTTCAAAATAAAGGTAGATGTTTGTATTAAAGCTCCTTCAAAATAAAGGTAGATGTTTGTATTAAAGCTCCTTCAGTATAAAGGTAGATGTTTGTGTTAAGCTCCTTCAAAATAAAGGTAGATGTTTGTATTAAAGCTCCTTCAAAATAAAGGTAGATGTTTGTGTTAAAGCTCTTTCAAAATAAAGGTAGATGTTTGTATTAAAGCTCCTTCAAAATAAAGGTAGATGTTTGTATTAAAGCTCCTTCAGTATAAAGGTAGATGTTTGTATTAAAGCTCCTTCAAAATAAAGGTAGATGTTTGTATTAAAGCTCCTTCAAAATAAAGGTAGATGTTTGTATTAAAGCTCCTTCAGTATAAAGGTAGATGTTTGTATTAAAGCTCCTTCAAAATAAAGGTAGATGTTTGTGTTAAAGCTCTTTCAAAATAAAGGTAGATGTTTGTATTAAAGCTCCTTCAGTATAAAGGTAGATGTTTGAATTAAAGCTCCTTCAAAATAAAGGTAGATGTTTGTATTAAAGCTCCTTCAGTATAAAGGTAGATGTTTGTATTAAAGCTCCTTCAAAATAAAGGTATATGTTTGTGTTAAAGCTCCTTCAGTATAAAGGTAGATGTTTGTATTAAAGCTCCTTCAAAATAAAGGTAGATGTTTGTATTAAAGCTCCTTCAAAATAAAGGTAGATGTCTGTGTTAAGCTCCTTCAAAATAAAGGTAGATGTTTGTATTAAAGCTCCTTCAAAATAAAGGTAGATGTTTGTATTAAAGCTCCTTCAGTATAAAGGTAGATGTTTGTATTAAAGCTCCTTCAAAATAAAGGTATATGTTATGTCAAAATGTCATAAGTAAAAGAATGTTAAAAAAAAAAAAAAAGGAGAAAAGATTATGATAAAGATTTTATTCTGTGGGTAATGGGGGCGGGACTAGATAAGCTTTTGCTTCTCCCGCTTTCCCTTTCGGCCATGTGCATTGTATTATTGAACTAAGATGAAGTGTGATGATGATGATTTAAATTGACATGCCCGAAATAAATAAATTGATTGATTGATTGATTGATTGATTGTTTGTGTTAAAGCTCCATACAGTATAAAGGTAGATGTTTGTATTAAAGCTCCTTCAAAATAAAGGTATATGTTTGTATTAAAGCTCCTTCAAAATAAAGGTAGATGTTTGTGTTAAAGCTCTTTCAAAATAAAGGTAGATGTTTGTATTAAAGCTCCTTCAAAATAAAGGTAGATGTTTGTATTAAAGCTCCTTCAGTATAAAGGTAGATGTTTGTATTAAAGCTCCTTCAAAATAAAGGTAGATGTTTGTATTAAAACTCCTTCAAAATAAAGGTAGATGTCTGTGTTAAGCTCCTTCAAAATAAAGGTAGATGTTTGTATTAAAGCTCCTTCAAAATAAAGGTAGATGTTTGTATTAAAGCTCCTTCAAAATAAAGGTAGATGTCTGTGTTAAGCTCCTTCAAAATAAAGGTAGATGTTTGTGTTAAAGCTCCTTCAAAATAAAGGTAGATGTTTGTATTAAAGCTCCTTCAAAATAAAGGTAGATGTTTGTATTAAAGCTCCTTCAAAATAAAGGTAGATGTCTGTGTTAAGCTCCTTCAAAATAAAGGTAGATGTTTGTATTAAAGCTCCTTCAAAATAAAGGTAGATGTTTGTATTAAAGCTCCTTCAAAATAAAGGTAGATGTTTGTATTAAAGCTCCTTCAAAATAAAGGTAGATGTTTGTATTAAAGCTCCTTCAAAATAAAGGTAGATGTTTGTATTAAAGCTCCTTCAGTATAAAGGTAGATGTTTGTATTAAAGCTCTTCAAAATAAAGGTAGATGTTTGTATTAAAGCTCCTTCAAAATAAAGGTAGATGTTTGTGTTAAAGCTCCTTCAAAATAAAGGTAGATGTTTGTATTAAAGCTCCTTCAAAATAAAGGTAGATGTCTGTGTTAAGCTCCTTCAAAATAAAGGTAGATGTTTGTATTAAAGCTCCTTCAAAATAAAGGTAGATGTTTGTGTTAAAGCTCCTTCAGTATAAAGGTAGATGTTTGTATTAAAGCTCCTTCAAAATAAAGGTAGATGTCTGTGTTAAGCTCCTTCAAAATAAAGGTAGATGTTTGTATTAAAGCTCCTTCAAAATAAAGGTAGATGTTTGTATTAAAGCTCCTTCAAAATAAAGGTAGATGTTTGTGTTAAAGCTCTTTCAAAATAAAGGTAGATGTTTGTATTAAAGCTCCTTCAAAATAAAGGTAGATGTTTGTATTAAAGCTCCTTCAAAATAAAGGTAGATGTTTGTATTAAAGCTCCTTCAGTATAAAGGTAGATGTTTGAATTAAAGCTCCTTCAAAATAAAGGTAGATGTTTGTATTAAAGCTCCTTCAGTATAAAGGTAGATGTTTGTATTAAAGCTCCTTTAAAATAAAGGTATATGTTATGTCAAAATGTCATAAGTAAAAGAATGTTAAAAAAAAAAAAAAAGGAGAAAAGATTATGATAAAGATTTTATTCTGTGGGTAATGGGGGCGGGACTAGATAAGCTTTTGCTTCTCCCGCTTTCCCTTTCGGCCATGTGCATTGTATTATTGAACTAAGATGAAGTGTGATGATGATGATTTAAATTGACATGCCCGAAATAAATAAATTGATTGATTGATTGATTGATTGATTGTTTGTGTTAAAGCTCCATACAGTATAAAGGTAGATGTTTGTATTAAAGCTCCTTCAAAATAAAGGTATATGTTTGTATTAAAGCTCCTTCAAAATAAAGGTAGATGTTTGTGTTAAAGCTCTTTCAAAATAAAGGTAGATGTTAGGGTTAGGGTTAGGGTTAGGGGTTAGGGTTAGGTATAGGGGTAATAACCACGATGATCATTGATCATCCTCGAGGGAAGGTCGTAGAGAGATGGGACCAAGACCTACCCCCCCATTATCGGGGACGCTGAATTCAGAAATGCCGGAATGGGTTAGGGGAGGGTTAGCATCTTCCCTGGGAGCAAGCCCTGGAAGAGGAAGTGCACGGGCCCCCAGAGGTCCCAAGACAGTCCCCCAGCTTCAAATAATTACCACCATAAGGTGGTGGGTGTTCAAAAAATTAGACTATCCAAGCCTATTGTGAGCATCGGTCTTAGCGCTACGTTTCGGCCTTGTACGGCCTTCTTCAGGCACACCGAGCTGCAGGGAGTGTGGCTGCAATTGAGTGCCTTAGACCACACTGCTGGCCCTACTACTCAATCCCTTCTTCCTCTATCTTTTCCTTTCCTCTGCTCCTCTTTTCTTTTCCTTTAAGTTTTGCGTTAATTTGTAGTCAAATTGTTTCCCTTGTCAGGTTTTTATGTGTTGTTGTCTGTTAAGACTTTAGGGTTAGGGGGTTAGGGGGTTAGGGGAAAAGGTTTTGTAAGGGCGACGCCGGAGGCCGGAGGCCGTAGGCATCGCCCAAACGGTGCACTCTCGCTCACTGGACGCCCACCATATGCTCACCCGGCCATGACACACACGAGACGGCACAAACATACATTAATTTATTTCCCCACCACAAAAGTGGTTGGGGTTTCAAAAAATTAAGACATAAAGTCTTGAATGTGGATCAGTGTTGCAACGTTTCGGCTTCTCTCAAGCCTTCATCAGGCAACTGATCCTACAGTGAAGTGAGCACAGGCTGTATGGCCTTGAGCCCCTTAAATACCTTCACAGTACCTTACATTTACCTAATCGTACCTCACACCGTATTGTGTTGAATAAAAGGTTTTAAATTGAAAATTCTTTCTTCCACCTTGTTTCCTTTCATTCCCTTTCAATCCTTGACTTGCTCCTTCCCTTTCCTTCCTATTTCCCGTCCTCACATCTGCTTTTCCTTTAATTTATTGCCTTATTTTATATTAAATGAGCTTGAGTGTCCGTTCCCTTCGTCTGATAGGCACGCTGCGTGGCCACCAACACGTCTTAGGCGATTTTATTTGCTTTCTTTTATATATGTGGGTAAATGTCGGTGCTTCGACTATTTCCCTGTACAGAGGACTTTAAAGACTTAGGGCATACTCAGCTGATAAATAGCAAATGAGGTGCACAATAAATAAGGAATTGCTGGATAGAGTTTCGGGTCGTGGGGTGGGAATTGGGTTAAACTAGAAGAATTTTGGGGTCTGAATAGGAATAGGAATTAAATTGGACTGAAATGAATTTAGACGAAGAAGTTCAAATTGAAGTAAGAGGTCAAAGGTTAGGTTTTAGGCACTGGCTCCAAATTGGTTAACATTAGGGTAAAAGAACAATATTGTTGTACAAAAATGCAGTCATGCACCGGCCCATGTGAGGCAGGACCCGTCAGCGAGACACATGGCTTTGTACGCAGTCAGGATCTGGCTTGGTTAGGGGAAAAGGTTTTGTAAGGGCGACGCCGGAGGCCGGAGGCCGTAGGCATCGCCCAAACGGTGCACTCTCGCTCACTGGACGCCCACCATATGCTCACCCGGCCATGACACACACGAGACGGCACAAACATACATTAATTTATTTCCCCACCACAAAAGTGGTTGGGGTTTCAAAAAATTAAGACATAAAGTCTTGAATGTGGATCAGTGTTGCAACGTTTCGGCTTCTCTCAAGCCTTCATCAGGCAACTGATCCTACAGTGAAGTGAGCACAGGCTGTATGGCCTTGAGCCCCTTAAATACCTTCACAGTACCTTACATTTACCTAATCGTACCTCACACCGTATTGTGTTGAATAAAAGGTTTTAAATTGAAAATTCTTTCTTCCACCTTGTTTCCTTTCATTCCCTTTCAATCCTTGACTTGCTCCTTCCCTTTCCTTCCTATTTCCCGTCCTCACATCTGCTTTTCCTTTAATTTATTGCCTTATTTTATATTAAATGAGCTTGAGTGTCCGTTCCCTTCGTCTGATAGGCACGCTGCGTGGCCACCAACACGTCTTAGGCGATTTTATTTGCTTTCTTTTATATATGTGGGTAAATGTCGGTGCTTCGACTATTTCCCTGTACAGAGGACTTTAAAGACTTAGGGCATACTCAGCTGATAAATAGCAAATGAGGTGCACAATAAATAAGGAATTGCTGGATAGAGTTTCGGGTCGTGGGGTGGGAATTGGGTTAAACTAGAAGAATTTTGGGGTCTGAATAGGAATAGGAATTAAATTGGACTGAAATGAATTTAGACGAAGAAGTTCAAATTGAAGTAAGAGGTCAAAGGTTAGGTTTTAGGCACTGGCTCCAAATTGGTTAACATTAGGGTAAAAGAACAATATTGTTGTACAAAAATGCAGTCATGCACCGGCCCATGTGAGGCAGGACCCGTCAGCGAGACACATGGCTTTGTACGCAGTCAGGATCTGGCTTGGTTAGGGGAAAAGGTTTTGTAAGGGCGACGCCGGAGGCCGGAGGCCGTAGGCATCGCCCAAACGGTGCACTCTCGCTCACTGGACGCCCACCATATGCTCACCCGGCCATGACACACACGAGACGGCACAAACATACATTAATTTATTTCCCCACCACAAAAGTGGTTGGGGTTTCAAAAAATTAAGACATAAAGTCTTGAATGTGGATCAGTGTTGCAACGTTTCGGCTTCTCTCAAGCCTTCATCAGGCAACTGATCCTACAGTGAAGTGAGCACAGGCTGTATGGCCTTGAGCCCCTTAAATACCTTCACAGTACCTTACATTTACCTAATCGTACCTCACACCGTATTGTGTTGAATAAAAGGTTTTAAATTGAAAATTCTTTCTTCCACCTTGTTTCCTTTCATTCCCTTTCAATCCTTGACTTGCTCCTTCCCTTTCCTTCCTATTTCCCGTCCTCACATCTGCTTTTCCTTTAATTTATTGCCTTATTTTATATTAAATGAGCTTGAGTGTCCGTTCCCTTCGTCTGATAGGCACGCTGCGTGGCCACCAACACGTCTTAGGCGATTTTATTTGCTTTCTTTTATATATGTGGGTAAATGTCGGTGCTTCGACTATTTCCCTGTACAGAGGACTTTAAAGACTTAGGGCATACTCAGCTGATAAATAGCAAATGAGGTGCACAATAAATAAGGAATTGCTGGATAGAGTTTCGGGTCGTGGGGTGGGAATTGGGTTAAACTAGAAGAATTTTGGGGTCTGAATAGGAATAGGAATTAAATTGGACTGAAATGAATTTAGACGAAGAAGTTCAAATTGAAGTAAGAGGTCAAAGGTTAGGTTTTAGGCACTGGCTCCAAATTGGTTAACATTAGGGTAAAAGAACAATATTGTTGTACAAAAATGCAGTCATGCACCGGCCCATGTGAGGCAGGACCCGTCAGCGAGACACATGGCTTTGTACGCAGTCAGGATCTGGCTTGGTTAGGGGAAAAGGTTTTGTAAGGGCGACGCCGGAGGCCGGAGGCCGTAGGCATCGCCCAAACGGTGCACTCTCGCTCACTGGACGCCCACCATATGCTCACCCGGCCATGACACACACGAGACGGCACAAACATACATTAATTTATTTCCCCACCACAAAAGTGGTTGGGGTTTCAAAAAATTAAGACATAAAGTCTTGAATGTGGATCAGTGTTGCAACGTTTCGGCTTCTCTCAAGCCTTCATCAGGCAACTGATCCTACAGTGAAGTGAGCACAGGCTGTATGGCCTTGAGCCCCTTAAATACCTTCACAGTACCTTACATTTACCTAATCGTACCTCACACCGTATTGTGTTGAATAAAAGGTTTTAAATTGAAAATTCTTTCTTCCACCTTGTTTCCTTTCATTCCCTTTCAATCCTTGACTTGCTCCTTCCCTTTCCTTCCTATTTCCCGTCCTCACATCTGCTTTTCCTTTAATTTATTGCCTTATTTTATATTAAATGAGCTTGAGTGTCCGTTCCCTTCGTCTGATAGGCACGCTGCGTGGCCACCAACACGTCTTAGGCGATTTTATTTGCTTTCTTTTATATATGTGGGTAAATGTCGGTGCTTCGACTATTTCCCTGTACAGAGGACTTTAAAGACTTAGGGCATACTCAGCTGATAAATAGCAAATGAGGTGCACAATAAATAAGGAATTGCTGGATAGAGTTTCGGGTCGTGGGGTGGGAATTGGGTTAAACTAGAAGAATTTTGGGGTCTGAATAGGAATAGGAATTAAATTGGACTGAAATGAATTTAGACGAAGAAGTTCAAATTGAAGTAAGAGGTCAAAGGTTAGGTTTTAGGCACTGGCTCCAAATTGGTTAACATTAGGGTAAAAGAACAATATTGTTGTACAAAAATGCAGTCATGCACCGGCCCATGTGAGGCAGGACCCGTCAGCGAGACACATGGCTTTGTACGCAGTCAGGATCTGGCTTGGTTAGGGGAAAAGGTTTTGTAAGGGCGACGCCGGAGGCCGGAGGCCGTAGGCATCGCCCAAACGGTGCACTCTCGCTCACTGGACGCCCACCATATGCTCACCCGGCCATGACACACACGAGACGGCACAAACATACATTAATTTATTTCCCCACCACAAAAGTGGTTGGGGTTTCAAAAAATTAAGACATAAAGTCTTGAATGTGGATCAGTGTTGCAACGTTTCGGCTTCTCTCAAGCCTTCATCAGGCAACTGATCCTACAGTGAAGTGAGCACAGGCTGTATGGCCTTGAGCCCCTTAAATACCTTCACAGTACCTTACATTTACCTAATCGTACCTCACACCGTATTGTGTTGAATAAAAGGTTTTAAATTGAAAATTCTTTCTTCCACCTTGTTTCCTTTCATTCCCTTTCAATCCTTGACTTGCTCCTTCCCTTTCCTTCCTATTTCCCGTCCTCACATCTGCTTTTCCTTTAATTTATTGCCTTATTTTATATTAAATGAGCTTGAGTGTCCGTTCCCTTCGTCTGATAGGCACGCTGCGTGGCCACCAACACGTCTTAGGCGATTTTATTTGCTTTCTTTTATATATGTGGGTAAATGTCGGTGCTTCGACTATTTCCCTGTACAGAGGACTTTAAAGACTTAGGGCATACTCAGCTGATAAATAGCAAATGAGGTGCACAATAAATAAGGAATTGCTGGATAGAGTTTCGGGTCGTGGGGTGGGAATTGGGTTAAACTAGAAGAATTTTGGGGTCTGAATAGGAATAGGAATTAAATTGGACTGAAATGAATTTAGACGAAGAAGTTCAAATTGAAGTAAGAGGTCAAAGGTTAGGTTTTAGGCACTGGCTCCAAATTGGTTAACATTAGGGTAAAAGAACAATATTGTTGTACAAAAATGCAGTCATGCACCGGCCCATGTGAGGCAGGACCCGTCAGCGAGACACATGGCTTTGTACGCAGTCAGGATCTGGCTTGGTTAGGGGAAAAGGTTTTGTAAGGGCGACGCCGGAGGCCGGAGGCCGTAGGCATCGCCCAAACGGTGCACTCTCGCTCACTGGACGCCCACCATATGCTCACCCGGCCATGACACACACGAGACGGCACAAACATACATTAATTTATTTCCCCACCACAAAAGTGGTTGGGGTTTCAAAAAATTAAGACATAAAGTCTTGAATGTGGATCAGTGTTGCAACGTTTCGGCTTCTCTCAAGCCTTCATCAGGCAACTGATCCTACAGTGAAGTGAGCACAGGCTGTATGGCCTTGAGCCCCTTAAATACCTTCACAGTACCTTACATTTACCTAATCGTACCTCACACCGTATTGTGTTGAATAAAAGGTTTTAAATTGAAAATTCTTTCTTCCACCTTGTTTCCTTTCATTCCCTTTCAATCCTTGACTTGCTCCTTCCCTTTCCTTCCTATTTCCCGTCCTCACATCTGCTTTTCCTTTAATTTATTGCCTTATTTTATATTAAATGAGCTTGAGTGTCCGTTCCCTTCGTCTGATAGGCACGCTGCGTGGCCACCAACACGTCTTAGGCGATTTTATTTGCTTTCTTTTATATATGTGGGTAAATGTCGGTGCTTCGACTATTTCCCTGTACAGAGGACTTTAAAGACTTAGGGCATACTCAGCTGATAAATAGCAAATGAGGTGCACAATAAATAAGGAATTGCTGGATAGAGTTTCGGGTCGTGGGGTGGGAATTGGGTTAAACTAGAAGAATTTTGGGGTCTGAATAGGAATAGGAATTAAATTGGACTGAAATGAATTTAGACGAAGAAGTTCAAATTGAAGTAAGAGGTCAAAGGTTAGGTTTTAGGCACTGGCTCCAAATTGGTTAACATTAGGGTAAAAGAACAATATTGTTGTACAAAAATGCAGTCATGCACCGGCCCATGTGAGGCAGGACCCGTCAGCGAGACACATGGCTTTGTACGCAGTCAGGATCTGGCTTGGTTAGGGGAAAAGGTTTTGTAAGGGCGACGCCGGAGGCCGGAGGCCGTAGGCATCGCCCAAACGGTGCACTCTCGCTCACTGGACGCCCACCATATGCTCACCCGGCCATGACACACACGAGACGGCACAAACATACATTAATTTATTTCCCCACCACAAAAGTGGTTGGGGTTTCAAAAAATTAAGACATAAAGTCTTGAATGTGGATCAGTGTTGCAACGTTTCGGCTTCTCTCAAGCCTTCATCAGGCAACTGATCCTACAGTGAAGTGAGCACAGGCTGTATGGCCTTGAGCCCCTTAAATACCTTCACAGTACCTTACATTTACCTAATCGTACCTCACACCGTATTGTGTTGAATAAAAGGTTTTAAATTGAAAATTCTTTCTTCCACCTTGTTTCCTTTCATTCCCTTTCAATCCTTGACTTGCTCCTTCCCTTTCCTTCCTATTTCCCGTCCTCACATCTGCTTTTCCTTTAATTTATTGCCTTATTTTATATTAAATGAGCTTGAGTGTCCGTTCCCTTCGTCTGATAGGCACGCTGCGTGGCCACCAACACGTCTTAGGCGATTTTATTTGCTTTCTTTTATATATGTGGGTAAATGTCGGTGCTTCGACTATTTCCCTGTACAGAGGACTTTAAAGACTTAGGGCATACTCAGCTGATAAATAGCAAATGAGGTGCACAATAAATAAGGAATTGCTGGATAGAGTTTCGGGTCGTGGGGTGGGAATTGGGTTAAACTAGAAGAATTTTGGGGTCTGAATAGGAATAGGAATTAAATTGGACTGAAATGAATTTAGACGAAGAAGTTCAAATTGAAGTAAGAGGTCAAAGGTTAGGTTTTAGGCACTGGCTCCAAATTGGTTAACATTAGGGTAAAAGAACAATATTGTTGTACAAAAATGCAGTCATGCACCGGCCCATGTGAGGCAGGACCCGTCAGCGAGACACATGGCTTTGTACGCAGTCAGGATCTGGCTTGGTTAGGGGAAAAGGTTTTGTAAGGGCGACGCCGGAGGCCGGAGGCCGTAGGCATCGCCCAAACGGTGCACTCTCGCTCACTGGACGCCCACCATATGCTCACCCGGCCATGACACACACGAGACGGCACAAACATACATTAATTTATTTCCCCACCACAAAAGTGGTTGGGGTTTCAAAAAATTAAGACATAAAGTCTTGAATGTGGATCAGTGTTGCAACGTTTCGGCTTCTCTCAAGCCTTCATCAGGCAACTGATCCTACAGTGAAGTGAGCACAGGCTGTATGGCCTTGAGCCCCTTAAATACCTTCACAGTACCTTACATTTACCTAATCGTACCTCACACCGTATTGTGTTGAATAAAAGGTTTTAAATTGAAAATTCTTTCTTCCACCTTGTTTCCTTTCATTCCCTTTCAATCCTTGACTTGCTCCTTCCCTTTCCTTCCTATTTCCCGTCCTCACATCTGCTTTTCCTTTAATTTATTGCCTTATTTTATATTAAATGAGCTTGAGTGTCCGTTCCCTTCGTCTGATAGGCACGCTGCGTGGCCACCAACACGTCTTAGGCGATTTTATTTGCTTTCTTTTATATATGTGGGTAAATGTCGGTGCTTCGACTATTTCCCTGTACAGAGGACTTTAAAGACTTAGGGCATACTCAGCTGATAAATAGCAAATGAGGTGCACAATAAATAAGGAATTGCTGGATAGAGTTTCGGGTCGTGGGGTGGGAATTGGGTTAAACTAGAAGAATTTTGGGGTCTGAATAGGAATAGGAATTAAATTGGACTGAAATGAATTTAGACGAAGAAGTTCAAATTGAAGTAAGAGGTCAAAGGTTAGGTTTTAGGCACTGGCTCCAAATTGGTTAACATTAGGGTAAAAGAACAATATTGTTGTACAAAAATGCAGTCATGCACCGGCCCATGTGAGGCAGGACCCGTCAGCGAGACACATGGCTTTGTACGCAGTCAGGATCTGGCTTGGTTAGGGGAAAAGGTTTTGTAAGGGCGACGCCGGAGGCCGGAGGCCGTAGGCATCGCCCAAACGGTGCACTCTCGCTCACTGGACGCCCACCATATGCTCACCCGGCCATGACACACACGAGACGGCACAAACATACATTAATTTATTAGGTTTGGGGTTAGGAACCCGCCCCCTCCATCCGGAGAAGGCAGAAGGTGCGCGGTCCTTCCACCCAGGGTAACCCCCATCTGCAAACCAGACCCTGCCACGATTTGCTTCTCGGCGTCTGCGGCCGTAGCGGACCGTAGTCCAGCCTCCGTCCATGTCTTTTTCCTTTTCTTTTGGTGTCTTGTCTTTATTTATTTATGTACTGTAAGCTTTGTATTCATAAATAAATAATGTTTGATTAGAGTAGATATGTGTTTTTTTATTTGTATTTTGATTAATATATACCTCTATCTTATATTGTGTATGAGGTATTAATATATAATTTATAAACAAAAAGCGCTTCTCTAATAGAGAAGGTAAGATAAAAAAACTAAAAACTAGCCTTTAAGAAGGCTTTTGTTTTTGAGGAACAGCCCTTATAAAGGCTTTTTTATTTTTTTGTTTTTTTGTTTTTTACTTTTTAGTCTTTAAAAAGGCTTTTTATTTTTGCTTTATAAAATTAAATTGAATAAAACAAATCAGCGTGTGCCTCCAGGCAACGTTTCGACTGTTGAAAGTCTTCTTCAGGCCAAGGCACACACAAAAGAATGAAGGCTAGCTGCTAGGATATTGCTGCTCTGAGAGTCAAGTGAAGAATGAGCTCCTCAGTCCTGCTCCTCCTTTTATACCCGCTCCTTTTCCTTAGGTTCGTCTTTTTTTGTTAGGTTCGTCTTTTTCTTTATTATAGTTTAAAAGGTTTTTTAACCCTGTAAATGCCAATTTTGACCTAATTTTGACCCAAATTTAAGTTTTTAACCCCAATTTCAATGACAATTGTTTATTTAATCGTTATTTTCCCTTATAATAAGTTGAATATTACTTTTTAAATCCCATAATTAATAAATGTATTAATTTTAAAGGATTAAGTAATGTTTAGTTTCCAAAAAAGAGGGGGGGTTTTTTGGTTAGGGGTTGGGCTTAGGTAAAGGACAGAAGGTTAGGGTTAGGCAAGGGAA
>NC_139912.1:371920-476920 GCF_905171665.1 Trachurus trachurus
CTACGCTGTGATAAGGCTTTAGAATAGTAGCCGTGGTATATGCTCAATATACCACGGTTAACAACCAATCAGATCGCAGGATTTCACCTTTACGTTTTATCCACCACTTTCCAGAGAACGACGCTGGGTGTCGCTATGACACTCCATTCATTACATTTTAGATTAACGTTAGCTGGGCTAACTGTTAGCCGTTAGCAGTGTCTTAAAGGGATAGTTCACCCTAGAATGATATTTCGCTCATTATCTACTCACCCTCATGTTGACTAAGGGCTGGAAGAATTATCAGAGTCCACCGTCCCTTCTCTGAGTTACAGGGGGTCTCGGCGTAGCAGTTCTTCTCCTCTTCTCTGGTCCGTCCAAATATCGCGTGATTCGCAGTAACCGCAATGACGCTGGCGCAAATCACGCGATATTTGGACGGACCAGGAAGAGGAGAAGAAGAAGAAGACGAGAAGCTTCCGCTACAAACAAGCTTAAAATATAGACTTATTTAATTTTTTTCGGGACAATTACGCAATTTGGGGCTTCAGCACAAGACGGACATTACATACGAGCATCATGGAGGTATTTGGATGTTTTTTTGTGTGTGTTTTTTTACGAAGAGCTCTGGTGTCCCTTTGCAACCGTTGCATTGAAATGCACTGCTACGCCGAGACCCCCTGTAACTCAGAGAAGGGACGGTGGACTCTGATAATTCTTCCAGCCCTTAGTCAACATGAGGGTGAGTAGATAATGAGCGAAATATCATTCTAGGGTGAACTATCCCTTTAAATAACTCAATAAACAGCCCATGAAAAAAATATTTTCTCCAGCAGATATCTTTGTAACAACATGACTGAGCTAACTGGAGTAGTTTCATGTTGTGTCCGACAACGGGAGGGTTTTAACAGCTGACGTCCTGATGTTAGTTTGCTGCTGCTGTTAGCTGTCAGCAGCAGCTAAGCTAACGGCTACGATGACTAGTTGCAGAGGTGTGCACACAGAGATGGTGGTGTTTGTTCGGTAATTCGTTTTGTAGACGTGACAAACATCAGATTAGTCAGGGCGGTTTTGGCAGCCCGGAGCCCCCACATGGTACCTACACCGGTGGCTAGCGCTACCAGTTAGCCGCTAACGCTACCAGTTAGCCGCTAACGCTACCAGTTAGCCGCTCGCTAGAATGCTACTACGGGGTTGAAAACCGACTTCCGTTGTGGTGTGACGCAATGGATCATGGGAAAATAAAGTGGTGGATAAAGGAGGTTCTAACGGTGTCGTTACTCACGAGGAACGCTGCTCAGCAGGTCGTACTTGCACGCTGCTGCCACCACCGCCGCCGCCGGCGTCTGGTCCTGGTCCGGGGTCTCGACCCTCATGGTGGCGTCCATCAGGTCTGGAGCCGCGGTCGCCGTGGGAACGCCGCCCATCAGCGGTCCGAAGCGGCTCAGCTCGGAGTGGGCGGCGAAGGGGGCGGAGTCACCGATCCTGGGGTCTGACGAGACATTACGTCATCAGATTACATCATCGTCACATGACCAGCAACCAGACTGATACACATCTGTTCAGAGATTGTGGGTCAAACTTTGGAGTCACATGTTCAAGCAGCTAAACACTAAAAGAATGTTGTCTCTTATAGTAATATCTAACGTGTTATTGGGGGAATATCAGCTTCTGCCATCAAACAGGAGGTTTAGAGACTGAACAGACTGAGGAACTCTTCTGTCCCTTGTCTCTGTTTCCATCTGGTATCCATAGATACGTACATCTGTCTCATCACCATAGCTGGTCACTTTTTATTTTTTGTAACTGAGAACTACCATCGTTGGTATTACATCTGCCACTGTCGCCACTTTCATGTTTTACTTATTATTACTTTATTTATTACTATCAATACTGTGAATAATCCTGCTGCTATGAGCACGTTGCACTTTGTCAACTATACAGCTACTGTACTGATGTGTCCACCACACACATAGTGTATGACAACCAACATCCTGCTGCTATCAGCACTTTGCACTTTGCCTACTATTTCTTTTTGGTGTTGTGTGTTCCTCCACTCTGAATGAGGAGATGTATGTCTGTGTTTTCTCTGTTGTCCCCCTGTTGTCCACGTGGCTACTTGTGCGGCGGTGTGTGTGTGTGTGTGTGTGTGTGTGTGTGTGTGTGTGTGTGTGTGTGTGTGTGTGTGTGTGTGTGTGTGTGTGTGTGTGTGTGTGTGTGTGTGTTGCCTCTGTGCCGTCCAGGTGTTCACCTGTGTCGTTCTATGTCTTGGGTTTCTCCTGTATTTTACTGTGATCTGTATTTTATTGTGATTTGTATTGTGAGTTTTCTGTTGGGACTACAGATGGAAATGAGCCCTAGTGGCTAAATCTGGTACAACCATCTCTTCTCTGTTCCAAAAATGATTAATGGTATTGTAGCTACTCTGTCCTGTAATAATAAACTAAACTAAACTAAACTGTTAAATCAGAGTTTGGTCTCTAAGTCGACTAGACCCTCGGGTTCATGTACAGACTGAGCACTGGCTGTTGCACCAAAGACACGTTGTAATGTTGGATTGATGTTGTGAATGGAGTTAGGAGGTAGTTTGTGTGTTTCTTTAAATGTGACGTTTGAGGGAAACATTTATGCTTTGTGTAAATGTCTGTTTTTGGTATTGTGTTATTATGTGTGTGAAACCTTGGACGTCATGGGGACACAAGACACATTTCAGAGTGATCTGACAATAAAGTGTAATCTTATCGTAATCTTATCTCATGACACCATCCACCTGGTTTCCATGGCGATGTGCAGCGCGGTGACTCACCGATGCTCAGGTCCATGAGGTTCGGCATCTGAAGGGAAACAGGATGATGAGGTGAGAAGAGAAGAGAGAAGAGACGGAGAGAGAAGATGTTTTACCTGCTGCTGCGTCCTCACCTCGTCCTCGTCCTCGTCCACATCCACCTCCACGTCCACGCCGTCTGAAACACACACAGGAAGTCACTTACTTTACACACGGTCAACAACTAGAAGGCACATACAAGAAAATAACTGAAAGAAGGAGAAAAAAGAAGAAAAAAGGGAAAGGACATTATGGCCCTGTCCCAATTCTCCCCCTTAAAACTTCCACTTGGTTTTGAGTGCCCTGGCCTCAACCGTAAATTCCCCTCGTTGAGGGAAAGTGGCTGAAAATCTTTCCCTATGGAAATGGGACACCACTAGTGTAGTGAACGTAGCGAACGTGATGACATACGCCACATGTTTACAATTACACCGGTGGAGCGTGCTACTATTTTCATTCAGGAAAAATGCCGGCGGTTCCAGATGTTGTGTTGCCTGTTGCTTTGGCTGTGTTTGTTTATCTCAGTCTAAACAATTTTTGTAATTAGTCATGGTTATCATAGATTAGCCGGGCTAACGGTTAGCTACCTGTTTAACTTTAATAACTCAGTGACTCAATAAACGCTCCATGAACAAATATTTTCTCCAGCGGATATCTGAGTTCCAACATGACTGAGCTAACTGGAGTAGTTTCATGTGGTGTCCCACAACGGGAGGGTTTTAACAGCTGACGTCCTGATGCTATCGCCGTTAGCTTAGCTACCACCGTTAGCTTAGCTACCGTTAGCTGTCCCTGTCAGCTGCAGCCACGGATGCTTTCTAGACGCCGTGATTCCCCCAATAAATACAACACATAGCAACACAAAACACACACACACAGAGAAATAGTAATGTTTCTTCAGGCATTTCAGATTTGTCTAAACGGCGATCGATCGTGACAACGGGTAATTTCATTTTCCACTTCGTTTTAAGCATCAGACCTCACTACATTTTGAGGGCTGATTTTAAGGGCAAAATCGCACTTCCCCTTGCTCCCAGAGTAATGGGACACCCTACCCCTACACGTGAACACGCAAAATGTAGGGTTAGGGCAAATATTTAGGGCTAGGGGGAGAATTGGGACAGGGCCTATATCATTGCATGTGTTAGAATCGTGTTGGTAGAAAGATAAATAAATAAATGAGTACATTTATATGTATACACACACAGAGATACATATAAATGTATGTAAAGGTCTGAATGAGTAAACTAAAGATAGATCAAATGAAAAGAGATAAATCTTCAGTTCAGCTCATCTACAGAAAACCTTCCAGCTGTAGCTCCTCTTTTCTAAAGCCAAGTAGAACAAGGTTTATCCCTTTTCCATGAACAGGCTCTACATCTTTAGGAAGTCAGGTGGTTGTTGTAGATGAGCTGTCACCATGACGACGGCGGCGGTCACCTGCGCTCCCCGGCTGCTCCAGGACCTCGTAGATCTTGTACGGCTGCAGCGGCGTCTCCTTGGTGCCGTCGTACTTCAGCTGGAACTCGCGGCTCTTGTTCAGAGCGCAGCGGAGATTCGCTTTCCACTTGGCCGGGTCGGGATCGTCCACGCCGTCCTGGAACTTCCCCGTCGCCACCGCCCACGCCTAAGAGACGCAGCGCAGGGGTTAACACAGCTGGACGCCTGCAAGACGCAGCGCAGGGGTTAACACAGCTAGACGCCTAAGAGACGCAGCGCAGGGTTTAACACAGCTGGACGCCTGCAAGACGCAGCGCAGGGTTTAAGTTAAACTCTGCAAGACGCAGCGCAGGGGTTAACACAGCTGGACGCCTGCAAGACGCAGCGCAGGGGTTAACACAGCTGGACTACGGACGTCAGCATCACTGTTCCCTCTCAGGTGTTTTACTGCTCCTCCTCTTTGCCCAGAAGACAAAATAAGTTGCACTCAAACATCCTCAACTAGTTTACTGTTTATTTCTCTCTAATGTGGCTTCTAATGGTGAAATGTAGCTATGACCTTAACTATGGTCTGTAGTGCAACTACCATTGAAGTTTTTGCTTGAGAATTATTATTACTGTTCATATCAAGATGCTTCTGTGCCAAGAGTTGATGACACCAACTTGATGTTAGTTAGTTTTTGACATAATTGTTCATATGGAAATAAATGCTAAATCTACTTTGCCAAAACAATATAGTATTTTGTTATCATGAACTGTAACTGACCTAGATATGGAGCAGCCTTTAATGTTGTCAAAATAATCTGTTATTAATCATTATAGTAACAGCCAGTAGTATTGATATGTGGAGTTGTAGAGGTGAGGCCACAGCACCAGCATGTGGACGTAGTCGCTCCAGCAGCTCATCAGGAGAGTTGAATTTTGAAAATGAGAGTGAACATAGTTCCCTGCGTTCCCACCTTGAAGATGGTGTTCTCCTCGTCGGACGACGGCGTGTGGCGAGTGGCGTGTTTCCATGGTATCAGGAAGAGGCGGTGGTCTGGACCCATCCATCCCAGTCCCGGGTAGCGACCGCTGTCCACCTGGGCCAGCAGCCAGGGCTTCAGCCTGATGCGCCGCGGCTGCACGCTCATGGTCGCCACGGAGACAGGAGGGGGGTTCATGGTCGCTACGGAGACAGGAGGGGGATTCATTGTCGCTACGGAGACAGGAGGGGGATTCATCTTCTGCCCTACAAAGCAAAAAGGCAGTAAAATTAGTTATTATCATTACATGACATTCAAGGCATCCTTTGTTATGTGACAAAACATCTCATCTCTAATGTGTCGTTTGGGAGAAAATGGTCCACCAGGCAGGCAGCCTGCAGCCCATAATACTCTACCACCAGGCAGGCAGCCTGCAGCCCATAACGCTCTGCAACCGGGCAAGTGGCTCCGTCAGAGTTCACCCTATAAACCTGCATTGTTTCACACTGACAGACTCAGATAGTGGTGTGGTGACGTGGTGGTGTGGTGAGATCTGGACCCAGATCACAGCAAACAGACGATTACGTCCATTTCTCCTTTCTAGTTTGTTGTCAGACACTCATTGTAACTATCTGAGCCTCAGTGGGTGAACTTTGACAGAGCCACTTGCCCTGTGGTAGAGCATTATGGGCTGCAGGCAGCCTGCCCGGCTCAGTACTGCAGCCACCTCAATAAAACTACTATCCATCACTCACATACACAGAGAAACAAGTGAAAACAGGCCAGGTTGAAAAAAACCAAAGTTGCCCTTTAAGTTTAAATAAAGTTTTCAACATCAACAGTCACATGATCCTGACTCGTTTCTGTTCCTGAAAACGTTTTGGGAAGTTACAGAGTCCTGAACCAGGTCCTGGTCTTAGTCTTAGTCCTGGTTCTGGTCCTGGTCTGAGGTCTGGGACCAGGACCAGCACTAAGACCTGACTCGGTTCAGGTGTTTGTGTCCTGACAGACTCACCTGGTCTTAGTCCTGGTTCTGGTCCTGGTCTTAGTCCTGGTTCTGGTCCTGGTCTTAGTCCTGGTCCTGGTCCTGGTCTTAGTCCTGGTTCTGGTTCTGGTCCTGGTCCTGGTCCTGGTAATCTGCCCGACAACAGAAGAACGGGGTAAAACTCCTCAGAGCAGTTCTGAGAAAAAAGAGTTTCAGTCTTGTTGTTGTCCAGTCAACTGGACTGAACTGAGGATTCTGAAAACTGCTTCAAAGCCTTGTTTTAGTTTTTACCAGTAGTAGTCTAGTCTAGCTGTGTAAACATATCTAACTCTAACTGAACATTTAACCCTTAGTTCAGAGTTACAGAGTTCCCTCTGTCTGTCTGTGCACTGAGGCTAAATACTGTATAAGGTGAAACTCCTATTGGTTCATACTGGCAGCAGCCTGTTGATCATCTACACAGGAAGAAAGGGCCGGGGTAACTAGTTACTGTGTTGTCTTGTTGTTTCACCACAGCTTTGGGGAGTTACTGTGAAAACCACCTCAGATATAAATATATCCTAAATAAGGTCACGATGAGTCCAGATATTTATCCTGATCCATGATGCAGCAGCAGAACCTTTAATGTCCCAGAAATGACTACATCTCGTTTTTTGACAAAAAGTGGGTTGAACAGGTGTCTCAGGTGGTCTGAGGTCTGGGACCAGGACCAGCACTAAGACTAAGACTAACCCGGTTCAGGTGTTTGTGTCCTGACAGACTCACCTGGTCTCGGTCCTGGTCCTGGCCCGGGTCTTAGTCCTGGTCTTAGTCCTGGTTCTGGTCCGGGTCTTAGTCCTGGTTCCCGCCGTTAAAACCTCCGCAGCGTCGCGAGGACAGAGTCAACAAAGTAACGAAGTAACGCGGTGCAGAGGAACGCAGCAGCAGCGGCGCGGCGCGAGGCAGCGGAGCTCGGTGATCCGGATCAGACCCGAGTCAAGTGTGACGTCAGCACCGCTACTTCCGGTCTGGGAGTGCGCCGCCTTCACAATAAAAGCCCTAACCCCGCGCTGCTGTCACGGTCTCGCGGCGGAACGGGCTTTTATTGTGAAGGGGCGGCAGGTAGCTTCCGGTCTGTGACGTCACGATGAAAGTTTTTACAGAAGTTGTTGAGTTGGTTCAGATACTCAGATACTCCCTTCCTGCTTCCGCTACTGCAATACTACTACAACACTATAGGCTACTACTACTAATATCTACTGATCAATAACTATATCGATCTATTATCAAACCAATCAGAGAATAATCCATGAACAATAACACTGACTCAACTAATGACACAACTCTGTGTGTGTGTGTGTGTGTGTGTGTGTGTGTGTGTGTGTGTGTGTGTGTGTGTGTGTGTGTGTGTGTGTGTGTGTGTGTGTGTGTGTGTGTGCTTATCACTGTTGATTTGTATGATGTATGAAATACTGCAGAAACAACAGCCTAGATATATATATATATAATGTAAATAAGGTGATTATATACAGTACAGACCAAAAGTTTGGACACACTCGATGCATTTCCTTTATTTTCATGACTGTTTACATTGTAGATTCTCAGGTAAATTCCACTAATGAACCTGACAAGGCACTGACACCTGTGAAGTGAAAACCATGTTCAGGTCAGGTAACAGGTTCACCTCTTGAAGCTCATCAAGAGAAGCCCAGAGTGTGCAAAGCAGTAATCAGAGCAAAGGGGGGCTACTCTGAAGAAACTAGAAGTGGTGGGGGCAGAGATAGAGGAGGAGGAGGAAGAAGGAGAGGAAGAAGAAAAGAAGAAAGAGAAGACAAAGAAGAAAAGACGTGTTTTCACTTATTTCACACTTTTGTTGTTAATTCCACATGTGTTCATTCATAGTTTTGGTGCCTTCAGTGAGAATAAAGGAAACACATTGAATGAGAAGGTGTGTGGCCTGTACTGTAGATATACTGTATATAATGTAAATGATATAGTAGCCTATATATATAATTGTGATGAAAAAGAAGAAACTGAGACAGAAGCTTCTCTACGTGTGTTTCCTGTCTTTACATTCATCAACATGTTTCCTTTGCTTTATTATTCAGGGTCTGAACAGACTTCATATTATTTAGACTAATTGTCATGATTTTCTGATCATTTAGAGGGTTAAGGTTAGTTTAGGCCTAACCCTCTAAATGATCATATTTTTATTGTTGTTAGTTGTTAATAGAATAAAACTAAATGTTTATTTTACTGAAACACACGTCTATGTAGTAAAACCAGAGAAACTGATCATTTTGAAGTTGTCTCTCATGGCAAAGATGAAAGATATCAAAACAATATGGTCCTCACTGCAGGCGGCCCCGGTTCGAATCCCGCGTGGAGCGGCCCTTTCCTACGTGTCACCCCCCCCCCCCCTCTGCCTGACATTTCCTGTCTGTCTCTCAACTCTCCTGTCCAAAGGCCAAAAGCCCCAAAAATAAAGGCGACTTAACAACCAAACAAAAAGAGTTGAATGGACGTGAACTGTTTCACACTGAGCAGGTTGAGGTCGTTTCTTCACGGTCGACTCTGACCTCTGACCTCTGAGTGACCTCTGACCTCTAGGTTCAAGACAGACGCTATTTTGTAGCCCAAAGTTGGATTTAAAGTGAAATAATGTCCCTGTGGAACAAGTAGAGACTGTTAAACTCCTGGGTGTAACAGTGGATTCCAGGCTTTCCTTTAATAATCACATTAATCAAATGATCTTAAAAATGGGAAGAGCTGTTGGTATCTCCAGGAAATGTGCTTCCTTTGTTGCTCGACCCCTCGTGTGTCAGATTGTACAGAGTTTGGTGTTGTGCCACCTAGACTATTGCTCTGTGGTTTGGGCATCGGCTGCAAAAACTGAGCTCAAAAAGCTGCAGATCGCCCAAAATAAGGCTGCACGGTTGGTATTGAGTTGTTGTTAACTGCTGCATGATTCCCTCTCATGGCTGCTGGTAGATAACAGGTTACAGCATCGAGCATCGAGCTCTGCAGTAATGTTTCAGTGTTTCTTCATCAGTAAAACACCTGACTTTTTATTTACTCTAATAGTTTTTAGAAACACTGCACAGCTGCAGCACTAGAGGCTCCAGCAGCGGTTCAGCTGGAAGCCTCTAAGGTCTTATCACCATCTTTTATCTCTAGAGCAACAACTCACTACCTCTGTTAAGGAAACAGGTATTTAAAAAGAAATTGAAATGTTATTTTTTATGAGCTGTATACGAGTAAGAGTGGTTTATCTAAGAAAAACTCTGTTGAAGATGTGTGGACATTTTTAAGTGTTTGCTTTAACTTTTTAACATTTAGGTTGTTGTGATTGACTGTAAATGTAAATGTAAATGTATGATATGTTGTGTATATGTATATTTTGTGTTAGTCTAGCTGGCTGCTAAGGTACCAGCTAATGGAGATCCTAAACTATTCTCTGACCTCTGACCTCTGACCTCTGAGAGACCACGGCAGCTCCAGGTGAGTTCATCAGGTGAGAGGCTTCAACTGAACTCAGATCAGATTCAACAATAAAACTGAACTGAGACTGAACCAACTGGAACAGAAACTAAACTGAACTGAACTGAACTACGTTTCTATGGAAACAACATTATGAAGAAGATCAGATCCCACTTCACAGTAGAGGTGAGTTTATTAATTATCTAAGTTCCACGTACAATAAGTAAAGTTTGTTCTGTTAATTATTTAATTATTTTATTTTTCTATTTAGTCAAAGCTTCAATAGAGACGAACCAGCACCGACAGAAAGTTTCATTTATTTTATTTTATTAGTGAAGAAACTCACCGGTTATTGGCTCCAACTGGACGTTCATAGTTTAGACCTCGGTGAAGAACACACACACACACACACACACACACACACACACACACACACACACACACACACACACACACACACACACACACACACACACACACTTCGATCTGACCATAAAAACAGAAACAACTCGTCACAGGATCAATATAAAATATAAATCTTTATTCTTTCTTCAATCTTTATTGACAGAAATATAATCAATACAAAGGTAGTTATTATTAAAGCAGAAGTAAGCGATCCGGTGGTTTTCGCTAATGCTGCGTTCCAGGCAGGCTTTTGAAATCGTAAATTACAGCTTCAAGTCACGACTTACGACTTTGTAGCGTTCCAGGCAACCCACTCGTGTTTTTCCGACCTGTTTTACCGGTGAAAGTCACTATAACGGCCACTCGTAACTTCCGACCGGTGAACTCGTACCAGATCGAACTGGTCCCACTTCACAGGTCGGAAAAACACGAGTTACGAGTTTCCTTGAACGCACCATAACAGTCCTCGTCGCTACGTCACCACATTCACGGCGTTCCTTGGCTGCACACACAGCCCTTTATGCCGTTCTCTCTCCTCATTGGATAAAGGTTGTAGGATACAAGGAAAGTTTTCTCCTGGGCTCAGAGCAGAGCAGAGTGACTGACAGACCCGTGTTTCAGACCAAACAAAGCTATAGGCTATTAAATAAATACAGAGAATAAAGAGCACAAATCACATGTTTTCATAGCTTTCTTATTATTTCAGTCACAGATACTTAGCATGTTACTGTTCCGTTTCCCTCTGGGATGCCTCTAACAGGGTTTAGAGTGACGACATTCAGCTATTTCCCTAATATTATTATCAAGTTTATGACATACAGTTCTTTCTGTTTCTTACTTTTGACATCGTGGACACCAAAAAGTACATTATTGTTCCAATCTAAAGAAAAGTCTGAGTCAATCTTCAGTGTGATGTAACCATAGGATGTAACGCAGTAGCTACTTCTGTCCAGTAGGTGGCAGTAGAGCTACAGGCTCAGACTCACACAGAGAACAGTTCACACATAGATCTTTATTACATTTTAACAGATAATGTTTGTCAGGGTGACATTTATCTATGAATTAGTTTGTAAGACATTTCTCTCACTTTATCTGTAATTAGGTTTTTGTACGGAAGGTTCCTTTAACAATATTAGACCAGTACTGAACCACAGATGGAGTCGTGGTAATATCAGTTTGAAACAGTGATCTGATTAGATAATTCCTTTTTTTAGTTTTAACAGAGAAACACATATGCCCCACTGGTGTTATTATGGGATGTAAAGGAGGACAAACTGGTTTAGCAGCACCTCTTAGAAGGAACAGCATCCATTACAACTGCAAAGCCCCTCGGGGTCACAGGAATACCAGATGTTGAAAGGAATTCAGTGTAATTTAGTAAATGTCCATTATCATTGAGTAGTTGGGAAACTAAAATAATGTTTTTATCAAACCATGAATGAAGAAATAGAGATTTATTTTTATATTTGATGTGTTGAGCATCTATGTGGAGAGAAGTTGTGCTTCTAGATTAAAGACCGAGCCAACAGCATTTCTTTATGAAAGTTGGATAGAATTTGTGGAAGTTTTTCTATTTTATAATCACATAATAACTAGGGCCGGGACTTTAACGCGTTAATTACGATTAATTAATTACACAAAAATTAACGCGTTAAAAAAATTAACGCTATTAACGCTATCAAACAGCAGGAAGTGTAACCAAGAAGAGGTGAAGAGCTGATCCAGAGCTTCGGCTGCCTTTCCCTCTCCAGTGCCGGCTGCTTTTTCTCTGAACAGACTTTGTAGACGGGTGCGTGTCCATCCAGCTCGGCATAGAAATGGTTTTTCAGGTTGACGTTTGTGATCCTGTGAAACTCAGAACAAATCTGTACAAACATAAAATCACTGTTAAATGTATACTGCTACTACTGCTGTGTGTAGTTCTGTGTGTAAGGGCCGGCCAGCGTGTCAGGATCTCTCCAACAGGAAGCTCAGCACTCATGACTTCTTTTCGGCGTAAGGCAAAGGTCATCTGCATCAGTGATGCAATTCGGGGGAGGTTTTTGTCAGTCATCTGTATTTCGTCTACAAATTGGAGTCTAATTCGCTCCAAGCTTCCAAGATCCTAACCTCAGGAGGAAATTCACCTCTGCCCGTTTTGGTCTTTTAATGTTAGCATGTTAGCATGGGTAGGCTGTTTGTCTGGGTTGTTCCTACTCCTTTTTCCAGAATTTACAGCTACCTCACTAAATCCTGCCCGACTCAACTTTTGAGTCGGGCAGGATCTTTGAGAATTATTTTCTTGCTATGAAGTTGCAGCTGCACACAGAGTCGGCGCAAGTGGGAACTGGAATTTTCCACTCGTTGGGAGTGACGTCACGGATGACAAGTCAAACAATTTGAGTTCAGTGACAAAACTGAATTGAAGTTTTTGAGTACGGTGCACTTAAAATTGAAAATCCGTTAAGATAACTCTAAAAATGAGCAGTGAATTAACTTTTTTACATTTTTGAGTTAACACAACTTAATCCTTTTAACAAACTTTTACTGTTCGGTCTTACAGTGCACTTGAGTTTTGCATTTTTAACAAAAAGAATGTATTAATGAATTTAAAGACAACTCAAACCAACTAAACAAAGAAACAAAGAAAGAAAAGAGTGAGTGTTGCAGTGCTGAGCCGGGCCACACCCCCCCAGGTGCCATTCATCAGCCTGATGAAGTGGCTGATGAGCTGAGCCCTCACACAGCAGACATCCATCTCTCCTCCTTCTGACTCTACATCAGCCTGTGTGTTTAAAGGCCACAATGCTGTGTGTGTGTGTGTTTAAAGGCCACAGCCTTTAAGTGGAGAGAATGAGGATGTAAATCAACTCCTGTCAGATACCAGGACTCAATGGGTTAAAACCAACTAAGTGTTCACTCATGCACACACACACACACAGACTCACACCTGCTGATACTGGAACTCAAGAGTTAACAAAATGTATGTTCCCGATCCCGTGGATGCAGCATGCAGCGATGCAGCGATGCAGCGATGCAGCGATGCAGCGATGCAGCGAAGCAGCACGCAGCGATGCAGCGATGCAGCGAAGCAGCACGCAGCGATGCAGCACGCAGCGATGCAGAGATGCAGCACGCAGCGATGCAGCGATGCAGCGATGCAGCACGCAGCGATGCAGAGATGCAGCATGCAGCGATGCAGAGATGCAGCACGCAGCGATGCAGCACGCAGCGATGCAGCACGCAGCGATGCAGCGATGCAGCGATGCAGCGATGCAGCGATGCAGAGATGCAGCGATGCAGCGATGCAGAGATGCAGCGATGCAGCGATGCAGCGATGCAGAGATGCAGCGATGCAGAGATGCAGCGATGCAGCGATGCAGCGATGCAGAGATGCAGAGATGCAGCGATGCAGCGATGCAGAGATGCAGCACGCAGCGATGCAGCACGCAGCGATGCAGAGATGCAGCACGCAGCGATGCAGCACGCAGCGATGCAGCGCGCCACGGCTGGGACCCGGAGAAAGACGCTCTGCTGTTCATGAGATGGGCCACACACACACACACACTGGTAAGACACAGATTTAACTGTCTACACACTGCTTCTGCTTTTCACTGGCTGTTTTATTTCCCAGACACCACAGCAGTCAATCAAATTAACCCTGGACCAACGTGATCACTATAAGCGGATTCCACTGTACAACCAAAAGCACAGGAAACAAAGCAGAGTATCAGTGCCCAACAACGTGGCCTCACCGGACCAGAGTTTCCCCGCTAACTGCCTCCAGAAAACCTACTAACTGCCCCCCTAGTCTTCATGCAGCACTGCAGCCCGATGGGTCAGAGAGGCCACCAGCAGACCCACAACCCCCTGAACACCATGGATGTGCTCCCAAGCAAAGCTTCAACCGCGTGGCCACAACACTAACACATCCCCCCAGCAACGCACCCAAAGGAGCAGCCGCCTCAGCCTACAAGGAAAAACTCCAGTCCCAAACTTATACGCAGACAAAACCACCTGGTCCCGGCCAAACACCTCAACAGCCCCAGACCCACAAGCACCATCTCACACCAAGCAAATAAACTCACATCAGCCCAAGTACACGGCGTCCACTTTCTCCCTGTCCAAACCAATGCACTACAAACTTTTACACACGGATTCACCAAGTGGCAACGTGTCACAAACAACCAGCTGCACAAAGAGCAGCCGACACTAAACCTGGACCAGCTAATTACAAAATGTGCATTCTAAACAAATGTGTGGCCAAAAATCACAGCTGCTCATATAGAGGAGCTCATGTTGAGGAAGGCAGAGGGCCGACCAATCAGACACCAGGTACCTGGGGAAATGATCCACCATTTCCTGTGTGTTAAGTATGAACTAAAGTAGAATCAGAGCTTTCTTTACCTTCATTCATGCATTTCTTCCAGTGTTTGGCTGGAAGAGCAGATCAACTCCTGTCAGATACCAGGTCCCTCTACTACCAAGCAGGTTCAACATACTCAGGTATCTTTCAGTTACACACTTTCACTTCACTGGAGAGAAGTGGTCACACGACGGTGGTTGTCACCTCGGTAACTCAACCCAGGTTTGTCCAATCTAGGTATGAGCACGTTCACATATAAAGGGCGGGGTTACAGGGTTAACAGCATCTGACCAATCACAGCGATGCAGCAGCAGCAGCAGCAGCAGCAGCAGAGCCTCATACTTTACCAATGAGGAGCAAACAATTCTTCTTCAGAAGTATGAAGAATGTAAAGATAAGATAACGTTTTGCTAACTGTTTCTTGTCTTTACCTGCCCCCGGGCTAATGTGTTGTTATTGTTGTTTTTCTATTCTATATTTAAACAGTTTTTATATTGTTTTATTTTTCTGTTCTTTTCATTTCTAATTAATATCATCATATAAAAATATATAATTATAAAAAAAAATGTAAAAAATTACTGGGGGGGGGGGCTATAGAGCTGTTCACCTTGGTGTAGAGCCTCCTGTCTGTCTGTCTGGGGGGGGGGGGTTTTAGAGCTGTTCACCTTGGTGTAGAGCCTCCTGTCTGTCTGGGGGGGGGGGCTATAGAGCTGTTCACCTTGGTGTAGAGCCTCCTGTCTGTCTGTCTGTCTGGGGGGGGGGGCTATAGAGCTGTTCACCTTGGTGTAGAGCCTCCTGTCTGTCTGGCTGGGGGGGGGGGGGGGGGCTATAGAGCTGTTCACCTTGGTGTAGAGCCTCCTGTCTGTCTGGGGGGGGGGGGGCTATAGAGCTGTTCACCTTGGTGTAGAGCCTCCTGTCTGTCTGGGGGGGGGGGGGCTATAGAGCTGTTCACCTTGGTGTAGAGCCTCCTGTCTGTCTGTCTGGGGGGGGGGGGGCTATAGAGCTGTTCACCTTGGTGTAGAGCCTCCTGTCTGTCTGGGGGGGGGGGGGCTATAGAGCTGTTCACCTTGGTGTAGAGCCTCCTGTCTGTCTGTCTGGGGGGGGGGGGGGGGGCTATAGAGCTGTTCACCTTGGTGTAGAGCCTCCTGTCTGTCTGTCTGGGGGGGGGGGGGGGGGCTATAGAGCTGTTCACCTTGGTGTAGAGCCTCCTGTCTGTCTGGGGGGGGGGGGCTATAGAGCTGTTCACCTTGGTGTAGAGCCTCCTGTCTGTCTGTCTGTCTGGGGGGGGGGGCTATAGAGCTGTTCACCTTGGTGTAGAGCCTCCTGTCTGTCTGTCTGGGGGGGGGGGGGCTATAGAGCTGTTCACCTTGGTGTAGAGCCTCCTGTCTGTCTGGGGGGGGGGGGGCTATAGAGCTGTTCACCTTGGTGTAGAGCCTCCTGTCTGTCTGTCTGGGGGGGGGGGGGCTATAGAGCTGTTCACCTTGGTGTAGAGCCTCCTGTCTGTCTGGGGGGGGGGGGGCTATAGAGCTGTTCACCTTGGTGTAGAGCCTCCTGTCTGTCTGGGGGGGGGGGGCTATAGAGCTGTTCACCTTGGTGTAGAGCCTCCTGTCTGTCTGTCTGGGGGGGGGGGGGCTATAGAGCTGTTCACCTTGGTGTAGAGCCTCCTGTCTGTCTGTCTGTCTGGGGGGGGGGGGGCTATAGAGCTGTTCACCTTGGTGTAGAGCCTCCTGTCTGTCTGTCTGGGGGGGGGGGGGCTATAGAGCTGTTCACCTTGGTGTAGAGCCTCCTGTCTGTCTGTCTGGGGGGGGGGGGCTATAGAGCTGTTCACCTTGGTGTAGAGCCTCCTGTCTGTCTGTCTGGGGGGGGGGGGGCTATAGAGCTGTTCACCTTGGTGTAGAGCCTCCTGTCTGTCTGTCTGGGGGGGGGGGGGCTATAGAGCTGTTCACCTTGGTGTAGAGCCTCCTGTCTGTCTGTCTGTCTGGGGGGGGGGGGGCTATAGAGCTGTTCACCTTGGTGTAGAGCCTCCTGTCTGTCTGTCTGGGGGGGGGGGGCTATAGAGCTGTTCACCTTGGTGTAGAGCCTCCTGTCTGTCTGTCTGGGGGGGGGGGGCTATAGAGCTGTTCACCTTGGTGTAGAGCCTCCTGTCTGTCTGTCTGGGGGGGGGGGGGGCTATAGAGCTGTTCACCTTGGTGTAGAGC
Source organism: Trachurus trachurus (assembly GCF_905171665.1). Classification (NCBI taxonomy): domain Eukaryota; kingdom Metazoa; phylum Chordata; class Actinopteri; order Carangiformes; family Carangidae; genus Trachurus; species Trachurus trachurus. Next base: position 388,521 of record NC_139912.1, read on the forward strand.
CTCCTGTCTGTCTGGGGGGGGGGGGGGGGGCTATAGAGCTGTTCACCTTGGTGTAGAGCCTCCTGTCTGTCTGGGGGGGGGGGGGGCTATAGAGCTGTTCACCTTGGTGTAGAGCCTCCTGTCTGTCTGGGGGGGGGGGGGGGGGCTATAGAGCTGTTCACCTTGGTGTAGAGCCTCCTGTCTGTCTGGGGGGGGGGGGGCTATAGAGCTGTTCACCTTGGTGTAGAGCCTCCTGTCTGTCTGTCTGGGGGGGGGGGGGGCTATAGAGCTGTTCACCTTGGTGTAGAGCCTCCTGTCTGTCTGTCTGGGGGGGGGGGGGGGCTATAGAGCTGTTCACCTTGGTGTAGAGCCTCCTGTCTGTCTGTCTGGGGGGGGGGGGCTATAGAGCTGTTCACCTTGGTGTAGAGCCTCCTGTCTGTCTGGGGGGGGGGGGCTATAGAGCTGTTCACCTTGGTGTAGAGCCTCCTGTCTGTCTGTCTGGGGGGGGGGGGCTATAGAGCTGTTCACCTTGGTGTAGAGCCTCCTGTCTGTCTGTCTGGGGGGGGGGGGGGCTATAGAGCTGTTCACCTTGGTGTAGAGCCTCCTGTCTGTCTGGGGGGGGGGGGGGCTATAGAGCTGTTCACCTTGGTGTAGAGCCTCCTGTCTGTCTGTCTGGGGGGGGGGGGCTATAGAGCTGTTCACCTTGGTGTAGAGCCTCCTGTCTGTCTGTCTGGGGGGGGGGGGGCTATAGAGCTTTTCACCTTGGTGTAGAGCCTCCTGTCTGTCTGGGGGGGGGGGGGGGCTATAGAGCTGTTCACCTTGGTGTAGAGCCTCCTGTCTGTCTGGGGGGGGGGGGGCTATAGAGCTGTTCACCTTGGTGTAGAGCCTCCTGTCTGTCTGTCTGGGGGGGGGGGGGCTATAGAGCTGTTCACCTTGGTGTAGAGCCTCCTGTCTGTCTGTCTGGGGGGGGGGGGGGGGGGCTATAGAGCTGTTCACCTTGGTGTAGAGCCTCCTGTCTGTCTGTCTGGGGGGGGGGGGCTATAGAGCTGTTCACCTTGGTGTAGAGCCTCCTGTCTGTCTGGGGGGGGGGGGGGGCTATAGAGCTGTTCACCTTGGTGTAGAGCCTCCTGTCTGTCTGTCTGGGGGGGGGGGCTATAGAGCTGTTCACCTTGGTGTAGAGCCTCCTGTCTGTCTGTCTGGGGGGGGGGGGGGGGCTATAGAGCTGTTCACCTTGGTGTAGAGCCTCCTGTCTGTCTGTCTGGGGGGGGGGGGGGGCTATAGAGCTGTTCACCTTGGTGTAGAGCCTCCTGTCTGTCTGTCTGGGGGGGGGGGGGGGCTATAGAGCTGTTCACCTTGGTGTAGAGCCTCCTGTCTGTCTGGGGGGGGGGGCTATAGAGCTGTTCACCTTGGTGTAGAGCCTCCTGTCTGTCTGGGGGGGGGGGGGGGCTATAGAGCTGTTCACCTTGGTGTAGAGCCTCCTGTCTGTCTGGGGGGGGGGGGCTATAGAGCTGTTCACCTTGGTGTAGAGCCTCCTGTCTGTCTGGGGGGGGGGGCTATAGAGCTGTTCACCTTGGTGTAGAGCCTCCTGTCTGTCTGTCTGGGGGGGGGGGGGGGGGCTATAGAGCTGTTCACCTTGGTGTAGAGCCTCCTGTCTGTCTGTCTGGGGGGGGGGGCTATAGAGCTGTTCACCTTGGTGTAGAGCCTCCTGTCTGTCTGTCTGTCTGGGGGGGGGGGGGGGGCTATAGAGCTGTTCACCTTGGTGTAGAGCCTCCTGTCTGTCTGTCTGGGGGGGGGGGGGCTATAGAGCTGTTCACCTTGGTGTAGAGCCTCCTGTCTGTCTGTCTGGGGGGGGGGGGGCTATAGAGCTGTTCACCTTGGTGTAGAGCCTCCTGTCTGTCTGTCTGTCTGGGGGGGGGGGCTATAGAGCTGTTCACCTTGGTGTAGAGCCTCCTGTCTGTCTGTCTGGGGGGGGGGGGGCTATAGAGCTGTTCACCTTGGTGTAGAGCCTCCTGTCTGTCTGGGGGGGGGGGGGGCTATAGAGCTGTTCACCTTGGTGTAGAGCCTCCTGTCTGTCTGTCTGGGGGGGGGGGGGGGCTATAGAGCTGTTCACCTTGGTGTAGAGCCTCCTGTCTGTCTGTCTGGGGGGGGGGGGGGCTATAGAGCTGTTCACCTTGGTGTAGAGCCTCCTGTCTGTCTGTCTGGGGGGGGGGGGGGGGCTATAGAGCTGTTCACCTTGGTGTAGAGCCTCCTGTCTGTCTGTCTGGGGGGGGGGGGCTATAGAGCTGTTCACCTTGGTGTAGAGCCTCCTGTCTGTCTGGGGGGGGGGGGCTATAGAGCTGTTCACCTTGGTGTAGAGCCTCCTGTCTGTCTGTCTGTCTGGGGGGGGGGGGCTATAGAGCTGTTCACCTTGGTGTAGAGCCTCCTGTCTGTCTGGGGGGGGGGGCTATAGAGCTGTTCACCTTGGTGTAGAGCCTCCTGTCTGTCTGTCTGTCTGGGGGGGGGGGGGCTATAGAGCTGTTCACCTTGGTGTAGAGCCTCCTGTCTGTCTGGGGGGGGGGGGGGGGGCTATAGAGCTGTTCCCCTTGGTGTAGAGCCTCCTGTCTGTCTGTCTGGGGGGGGGGGGGGGGCTATAGAGCTGTTCACCTTGGTGTAGAGCCTCCTGTCTGTCTGTCTGTCTGGGGGGGGGGGGGCTATAGAGCTGTTCACCTTGGTGTAGAGCCTCCTGTCTGTCTGTCTGGGGGGGGGGGGGGGGCTATAGAGCTGTTCACCTTGGTGTAGAGCCTCCTGTCTGTCTGTCTGGGGGGGGGGGGCTATAGAGCTGTTCACCTTGGTGTAGAGCCTCCTGTCTGTCTGTCTGTCTGGGGGGGGGGGCTATAGAGCTGTTCACCTTGGTGTAGAGCCTCCTGTCTGTCTGTCTGGGGGGGGGGGGGCTATAGAGCTGTTCACCTTGGTGTAGAGCCTCCTGTCTGTCTGGGGGGGGGGGGGGCTATAGAGCTGTTCACCTTGGTGTAGAGCCTCCTGTCTGTCTGTCTGGGGGGGGGGGGGGGGCTATAGAGCTGTTCACCTTGGTGTAGAGCCTCCTGTCTGTCTGTCTGGGGGGGGGGGGGGGCTATAGAGCTGTTCACCTTGGTGTAGAGCCTCCTGTCTGTCTGTCTGGGGGGGGGGGGGGGCTATAGAGCTGTTCACCTTGGTGTAGAGCCTCCTGTCTGTCTGGGGGGGGGGGGGGGGCTATAGAGCTGTTCACCTTGGTGTAGAGCCTCCTGTCTGTCTGTCTGGGGGGGGGGGGGGCTATAGAGCTGTTCACCTTGGTGTAGAGCCTCCTGTCTGTCTGTCTGGGGGGGGGGGGGGGGGCTATAGAGCTGTTCACCTTGGTGTAGAGCCTCCTGTCTGTCTGTCTGGGGGGGGGGGGCTATAGAGCTGTTCACCTTGGTGTAGAGCCTCCTGTCTGTCTGGGGGGGGGGGGGTATAGAGCTGTTCACCTTGGTGTAGAGCCTCCTGTCTGTCTGTCTGGGGGGGGGGGGGCTATAGAGCTGTTCACCTTGGTGTAGAGCCTCCTGTCTGTCTGTCTGGGGGGGGGGGGCTATAGAGCTGTTCACCTTGGTGTAGAGCCTCCTGTCTGTCTGTCTGGGGGGGGGGGGGCTATAGAGCTGTTCACCTTGGTGTAGAGCCTCCTGTCTGTCTGTCTGGGGGGGGGGGGGCTATAGAGCTGTTCACCTTGGTGTAGAGCCTCCTGTCTGTCTGTCTGGGGGGGGGGGGGGGGCTATAGAGCTGTTCACCTTGGTGTAGAGCCTCCTGTCTGTCTGTCTGGGGGGGGGGGGCTATAGAGCTGTTCACCTTGGTGTAGAGCCTCCTGTCTGTCTGTCTGGGGGGGGGGGGCTATAGAGCTGTTCACCTTGGTGTAGAGCCTCCTGTCTGTCTGGGGGGGGGGGGGCTATAGAGCTGTTCACCTTGGTGTAGAGCCTCCTGTCTGTCTGTCTGGGGGGGGGGGGGGGCTATAGAGCTGTTCACCTTGGTGTAGAGCCTCCTGTCTGTCTGTCTGGGGGGGGGGGGGGGCTATAGAGCTGTTCACCTTGGTGTAGAGCCTCCTGTCTGTCTGTCTGGGGGGGGGGGGGGGCTATAGAGCTGTTCACCTTGGTGTAGAGCCTCCTGTCTGTCTGGGGGGGGGGGGGCTATAGAGCTGTTCACCTTGGTGTAGAGCCTCCTGTCTGTCTGTCTGGGGGGGGGGGGCTATAGAGCTGTTCACCTTGGTGTAGAGCCTCCTGTCTGTCTGTCTGGGGGGGGGGGGGCTATAGAGCTGTTCACCTTGGTGTAGAGCCCCCTGTCGGTCTGGGGGGGGGGGGGGGCTATAGAGCTGTTCACCTTGGTGTAGAGCCTCCTGTCTGTCTGGGGGGGGGGGGGCTATAGAGCTGTTCACCTTGGTGTAGAGCCTCCTGTCTGTCTGTCTGGGGGGGGGGGGGCTATAGAGCTGTTCACCTTGGTGTAGAGCCTCCTGTCTGTCTGTCTGGGGGGGGGGGGGGGGGGCTATAGAGCTGTTCACCTTGGTGTAGAGCCTCCTGTCTGTCTGTCTGGGGGGGGGGGGCTATAGAGCTGTTCACCTTGGTGTTGAGCCTCCTGTCTGTCTGGGGGGGGGGGGGGGCTATAGGGCTGTTCACCTTGGTGTAGAGCCTCCTGTCTGTCTGTCTGGGGGGGGGGGCTATAGAGCTGTTCACCTTGGTGTAGAGCCTCCTGTCTGTCTGTCTGGGGGGGGGGGGGGGCTATAGAGCTGTTCACCTTGGTGTAGAGCCTCCTGTCTGTCTGTCTGGGGGGGGGGGGGGGCTATAGAGCTGTTCACCTTGGTGTAGAGCCTCCTGTCTGTCTGTCTGGGGGGGGGGGGGGGCTATAGAGCTGTTCACCTTGGTGTAGAGCCTCCTGTCTGTCTGGGGGGGGGGCTATAGAGCTGTTCACCTTGGTGTAGAGCCTCCTGTCTGTCTGGGGGGGGGGGGGGGCTATAGAGCTGTTCACCTTGGTGTAGAGCCTCCTGTCTGTCTGGGGGGGGGGGGCTATAGAGCTGTTCACCTTGGTGTAGAGCCTCCTGTCTGTCTGGGGGGGGGGCTATAGAGCTGTTCACCTTGGTGTAGAGCCTCCTGTCTGTCTGTCTGGGGGGGGGGGGGGGGGGCTATAGAGCTGTTCACCTTGGTGTAGAGCCTCCTGTCTGCCTGTCTGGGGGGGGGGGCTATAGAGCTGTTCACCTTGGTGTAGAGCCTCCTGTCTGTCTGTCTGTCTGGGGGGGGGGGGGGGGCTATAGAGCTGTTCACCTTGGTGTAGAGCCTCCTGTCTGTCTGTCTGGGGGGGGGGGGGCTATAGAGCTGTTCACCTTGGTGTAGAGCCTCCTGTCTGTCTGTCTGGGGGGGGGGGGGCTATAGAGCTGTTCACCTTGGTGTAGAGCCTCCTGTCTGTCTGTCTGTCTGGGGGGGGGGGCTATAGAGCTGTTCACCTTGGTGTAGAGCCTCCTGTCTGTCTGTCTGGGGGGGGGGGGGCTATAGAGCTGTTCACCTTGGTGTAGAGCCTCCTGTCTGTCTGGGGGGGGGGGGGGCTATAGAGCTGTTCACCTTGGTGTAGAGCCTCCTGTCTGTCTGTCTGGGGGGGGGGGGGGGCTATAGAGCTGTTCACCTTGGTGTAGAGCCTCCTGTCTGTCTGTCTGGGGGGGGGGGGGGCTATAGAGCTGTTCACCTTGGTGTAGAGCCTCCTGTCTGTCTGTCTGGGGGGGGGGGGGGGGGCTATAGAGCTGTTCACCTTGGTGTAGAGCCTCCTGTCTGTCTGTCTGGGGGGGGGGGGCTATAGAGCTGTTCACCTTGGTGTAGAGCCTCCTGTCTGTCTGGGGGGGGGGGGCTATAGAGCTGTTCACCTTGGTGTAGAGCCTCCTGTCTGTCTGTCTGTCTGGGGGGGGGGGGCTATAGAGCTGTTCACCTTGGTGTAGAGCCTCCTGTCTGTCTGGGGGGGGGGGCTATAGAGCTGTTCACCTTGGTGTAGAGCCTCCTGTCTGTCTGTCTGTCTGGGGGGGGGGGGGCTATAGAGCTGTTCACCTTGGTGTAGAGCCTCCTGTCTGTCTGGGGGGGGGGGGGGGGGCTATAGAGCTGTTCACCTTGGTGTAGGGCCTCCTGTCTGTCTGTCTGGGGGGGGGGGGGGGGCTATAGAGCTGTTCACCTTGGTGTAGAGCCTCCTGTCTGTCTGTCTGTCTGGGGGGGGGGGGGCTATAGAGCTGTTCACCTTGGTGTAGAGCCTCCTGTCTGTCTGTCTGGGGGGGGGGGGGGGGCTATAGAGCTGTTCACCTTGGTGTAGAGCCTCCTGTCTGTCTGTCTGGGGGGGGGGGGGCTATAGAGCTGTTCACCTTGGTGTAGAGCCTCCTGTCTGTCTGTCTGTCTGGGGGGGGGGGCTATAGAGCTGTTCACCTTGGTGTAGAGCCTCCTGTCTGTCTGTCTGGGGGGGGGGGGGCTATAGAGCTGTTCACCTTGGTGTAGAGCCTCCTGTCTGTCTGGGGGGGGGGGGGGCTATAGAGCTGTTCACCTTGGTGTAGAGCCTCCTGTCTGTCTGTCTGGGGGGGGGGGGGGGGCTATAGAGCTGTTCACCTTGGTGTAGAGCCTCCTGTCTGTCTGTCTGGGGGGGGGGGGGGGCTATAGAGCTGTTCACCTTGGTGTAGAGCCTCCTGTCTGTCTGTCTGGGGGGGGGGGGGGGGCTATAGAGCTGTTCACCTTGGTGTAGAGCCTCCTGTCTGTCTGGGGGGGGGGGGGGGGGCTATAGAGCTGTTCACCTTGGTGTAGAGCCTCCTGTCTGTCTGTCTGGGGGGGGGGGGGGGCTATAGAGCTGTTCACCTTGGTGTAGAGCCTCCTGTCTGTCTGTCTGGGGGGGGGGGGGGGGGCTATAGAGCTGTTCACCTTGGTGTAGAGCCTCCTGTCTGTCTGTCTGGGGGGGGGGGGCTATAGAGCTGTTCACCTTGGTGTAGAGCCTCCTGTCTGTCTGGGGGGGGGGGGCTATAGAGCTGTTCACCTTGGTGTAGAGCCTCCTGTCTGTCTGTCTGGGGGGGGGGCTATAGAGCTGTTCACCTTGGTGTAGAGCCTCCTGTCTGTCTGTCTGGGGGGGGGGGGGCTATAGAGCTGTTCACCTTGGTGTAGAGCCTCCTGTCTGTCTGTCTGGGGGGGGGGGGGCTATAGAGCTGTTCACCTTGGTGTAGAGCCTCCTGTCTGTCTGTCTGGGGGGGGGGGGGGGGCTATAGAGCTGTTCACCTTGGTGTAGAGCCTCCTGTCTGTCTGTCTGGGGGGGGGGGGCTATAGAGCTGTTCACCTTGGTGTAGAGCCTCCTGTCTGTCTGGGGGGGGGGGGCTATAGAGCTGTTCACCTTGGTGTAGAGCCTCCTGTCTGTCTGTCTGTCTGGGGGGGGGGGGCTATAGAGCTGTTCACCTTGGTGTAGAGCCTCCTGTCTGTCTGGGGGGGGGGGCTATAGAGCTGTTCACCTTGGTGTAGAGCCTCCTGTCTGTCTGTCTGTCTGGGGGGGGGGGGGCTATAGAGCTGTTCACCTTGGTGTAGAGCCTCCTGTCTGTCTGGGGGGGGGGGGGGGGGCTATAGAGCTGTTCCCCTTGGTGTAGAGCCTCCTGTCTGTCTGTCTGGGGGGGGGGGGGGCTATAGAGCTGTTCACCTTGGTGTAGAGCCTCCTGTCTGTCTGTCTGGGGGGGGGGGGGGCTATAGAGCTGTTCACCTTGGTGTAGAGCCTCCTGTCTGTCTGGGGGGGGGGGGGGCTATAGAGCTGTTCACCTTGGTGTAGAGCCTCCTGTCTGTCTGTCTGGGGGGGGGGGGCTATAGAGCTGTTCACCTTGGTGTAGAGCCTCCTGTCTGTCTGTCTGTCTGGGGGGGGGGCTATAGAGCTGTTCACCTTGGTGTAGAGCCTCCTGTCTGTCTGTCTGTCTGGGGGGGGGGCTATAGAGCTGTTCACCTTGGTGTAGAGCCTCCTGTCTGTCTGTCTGGGGGGGGGGGGGCTATAGAGCTGTTCACCTTGGTGTAGAGCCTCCTGTCTGTCTGTCTGTCTGGGGGGGGGGGGGGGCTATAGAGCTGTTCACCTTGGTGTAGAGCCTCCTGTCTGTCTGTCTGGGGGGGGGGGGGGGCTATAGAGCTGTTCACCTTGGTGTAGAGCCTCCTGTCTGTCTGTCTGGGGGGGGGGGGGCTATAGAGCTGTTCACCTTGGTGTAGAGCCTCCTGTCTGTCTGGGGGGGGGGGGGGGGGGGCTATAGAGCTGTTCACCTTGGTGTAGAGCCTCCTGTCTGTCTGTCTGGGGGGGGGGGGGCTATAGAGCTGTTCACCTTGGTGTAGAGCCTCCTGTCTGTCTGTCTGGGGGGGGGGGGGCTATAGAGCTGTTCACCTTGGTGTAGAGCCTCCTGTCTGTCTGTCTGTCTGGGGGGGGGGGGCTATAGAGCTGTTCACCTTGGTGTAGAGCCTCCTGTCTGTCTGTCTGGGGGGGGGGGGGGGCTATAGAGCTGTTCACCTTGGTGTAGAGCCTCCTGTCTGTCTGGGGGGGGGGGGGGCTATAGAGCTGTTCACCTTGGTGTAGAGCCTCCTGTCTGTCTGTCTGGGGGGGGGGGGCTATAGAGCTGTTCACCTTGGTGTAGAGCCTCCTGTCTGTCTGGGGGGGGGGGGCTATAGAGCTGTTCACCTTGGTGTAGAGCCTCCTGTCTGTCTGGGGGGGGGGGGGCTATAGAGCTGTTCACCTTGGTGTAGAGCCTCCTGTCTGTCTGGGGGGGGGGGGGGCTATAGAGCTGTTCACCTTGGTGTAGAGCCTCCTGTCTGTCTGTCTGTCTGGGGGGGGGGGGCTATAGAGCTGTTCACCTTGGTGTAGAGCCTCCTGTCTGTCTGGGGGGGGGGGGGGGGCTATAGAGCTGTTCACCTTGGTGTAGAGCCTCCTGTCTGTCTGTCTGGGGGGGGGGGGGGGCTATAGAGCTGTTCACCTTGGGGTAGAGCCCCCTGTCTGTCTGGGGGGGGGGGGGGGGCTATAGAGCTGTTCACCTTGGTGTAGAGCCTCCTGTCTGTCTGGGGGGGGGGGCTATAGAGCTGTTCACCTTGGTGTAGAGCCTCCTGTCTGTCTGTCTGGGGGGGGGGGGGCTATAGAGCTGTTCACCTTGGTGTAGAGCCTCCTGTCTGTCTGTCTGGGGGGGGGGGGGGCTATAGAGCTGTTCCCCTTGGTGTAGAGCCTCCTGTCTGTCTGTCTGGGGGGGGGGGGGGGGGCTATAGAGCTGTTCACCTTGGTGTAGAGCCTCCTGTCTGTCTGTCTGGGGGGGGGGGGGGCTATAGAGCTGTTCACCTTGGTGTAGAGCCTCCTGTCTGTCTGTCTGGGGGGGGGGGGCTATAGAGCTGTTCACCTTGGTGTAGAGCCTCCTGTCTGTCTGTCTGTCTGGGGGGGGGGGCTATAGAGCTGTTCACCTTGGTGTAGAGCCTCCTGTCTGTCTGGGGGGGGGGGGGGGCGGTAGAGCTGTTCACCTTGGTGTAGAGCCCCCTGTCTGTCTGTCTGGGGGGGGGGGGGGGCTATAGAGCTGTTCACCTTGGTGTAGAGCCTCCTGTCTGTCTGTCTGGGGGGGGGGGGGCTATAGAGCTGTTCACCTTGGTGTAGAGCCTCCTGTCTGTCTGTCTGGGGGGGGGGGGGGGCTATAGAGCTGTTCACCTTGGTGTAGAGCCTCCTGTCTGTCTGTCTGGGGGGGGGGGGGGCTATAGAGCTGTTCACCTTGGTGTAGAGCCTCCTGTCTGTCTGGGGGGGGGGGCTATAGAGCTGTTCACCTTGGTGTAGAGCCTCCTGTCTGTCTGGGGGGGGGGGGCTATAGAGCTGTTCACCTTGGTGTAGAGCCTCCTGTCTGTCTGTCTGTCTGGGGGGGGGGGGGGCTATAGAGCTGTTCACCTTGGTGTAGAGCCTCCTGTCTGTCTGGGGGGGGGGGGGGGCTATAGAGCTGTTCACCTTGGTGTAGAGCCTCCTGTCTGTCTGGGGGGGGGGGGGGGGGGCTATAGAGCTGTTCACCTTGGTGTAGAGCCTCCTGTCTGTCTGTCTGGGGGGGGGGGGGGGCTATAGAGCTGTTCACCTTGGTGTAGAGCCTCCTGTCTGTCTGTCTGGGGGGGGGGGCCCCCCCCCCCCCCCCCCGCAGCCATGTCTCCTCAGCCGTGTCTCCTCTGTGTGTGGGTGTGTATGTCTGTGCGTATGTTCAGTTTAGTTTCATTTTTAGTTTAGTTTAGTTCAGTTTAGTTTGGTCATTAAAAGAAAAGTAACAAACCAGAAAGAAAGAAGTAAATAAAGAAAAATAACATCAATCTGAATAAACAATAAGTAAACAGAAAAAGAAAATTTGGAGCGAAAAGGCTGAAGCAGCTTATTACGCCGTCGCCTACCCTATTACAACTCTGGTTAATTAAAAAAAGAAAAATTAAATGTACAATTTGTTATTTATTAATAAAAGAAATAAGCAATCACAAAACAGTGAAAAGAGAGAAGCTGCTTGGTTTGATTTCCCTTCCTTCCTCCTCTCCTTTCCTTTCCTTTCCCTTCTTCCTCCCCTACTTCCTTCCTCCTCAAAAAGAAAGAGGAAAAAAAGAAAAGAAAAAGACAATCAAACATACAGAAAACAGAACAGAAATAGCAGCAGCAAAGCACATGTCACCACTCATTAATCTAACTTATATAAATTAATCATCCTGTTTTTAAGTACTTTTAAAAAATAAGATTATGGTATTGCATGTTTTCAAGTCATTCTCCAATTTGTACATGTATGTCTGTGGCTTATTCCCTATTCAATTTTATAGGCAAAAATTAATTCCATCCTAGATAGCCTCCTGGCATCTCTTAGAGGTTCCAGGATTTGCCGGTGTGGTTGTTTTGGGGGGTTTTCTTTGCTGCTGCGCTCCCTGCTTATGCCGTTCATGATGGCTCGTGAAGGGCAGGGAGGTGCTCTTCCTGCCTCAGGCTTTCCACGCAAGCGTCCCAGAACAGTACCATACCACCAAATTAAACTTGTGCAAGTAAATAAATATTATTTTGACATAGTGGTCCTGACAGAACTGTTACATATACTAAGTTGTGTAACAGCATAAGTGGTACAAGACCAAAGACACTGGTTATCGCTCTCTGTGGCAGCCATCTCCTGCCTCTGCTGTGCGGCAGTCATCAGCCCTGTCCCTGCAGCCCCTGCAGCCCCTGAAGCCCCTGAAGCCCCTGAAGCCCCTGCAGCCCCTGAAGTCCCTGAAGTCCCTGCAGCCCCTGCAGCCCAGCTCCCCGGCTCCCCGGCCCCCCGACCCCCCGGCCCCAGCCTCTCAGTAGCTCAGCTCCTCTGCCTCTCAACAGCCCACAGCCCTGCCATGTGCTTCGTCGGCGGTCCGGCCAATACCTGCTCCCCGTGCCTTGTTGGCGGTCCGGCCGACCCTTGCTCACCGTGTCCAGTCGGTGGTCCGGCCGACTCTGCTGCCCGTGTCCAGTCCAGTCCCTGTTTTATTTTGTAGTTCTGTTCTTGTCCGTTTGGTTCAGTGTTACTGTGACGGGGTCAGTTTTAGTGTTGTATGTTTTGATTCTTTGTTTTCTTGCTGTGATTTAAGTTTATAGAGCATGTTAAGTTTTGGTGTTTTGTTATATTGCATGTTGTGTTATTTTGCAGTAGTTATGTTATTTTGTATATTTTATAGAGTTCGTTATTTGAGATTACTTTGAATTGGTGTTTCTTTTTTACAAGCTGACCTTGAACGTCACACAGTCAGCAGACTAATCACCGCAACAAGCCGCAGCTGGTGGCATGCGCAGGTATAACCTTTTTATTTAGGCAGCGGCAGTGAAGCAGCAGAGAGGACGCCAGGCAGAGAACCAGCCAGATCACCAGGAGACCACCATCGTAAAAGACCCTCAGACCTGAAGTGCAGCAGCCTGTGTCTGTTCGGCGTAACAACTCCAGCCTGGGTGCATGACGTAAAGTTATCACCCAGGAAAAGCGTGAGTGTTTTCCCAATTGAGTTGCAGACACTGAGAAGGCCGGCTGCAGGGCCAGGCGAGAGGAGGGAGTGAGAGTGTGGACAGGTGTGTCGACAGAGAACTGGTGGCTGTGTTCTGCGTCTCTAGGCGGAGTGCTGGACCCGAGGGGACCCGTGGGGACCATAGATGGAAGACGACGGCCGGAGTTGAGAGGGAAGCATCGTTGGATACTAGAGGGGTGTTGTTGCGATATACCCCTCTCCCGGTTAAGTACCTCTCTATTGCCTATTTTAAACTTTGGATTTTATTGGGATTTTAAACCGTGGGAATTTCCCTTTTTAAATCACGGAACCTGACCACGTGTTGTTTCCTTTGTCCCTTCCAAAGGCCTCATCCCCTCCCCATCACCTCTGAAGATTGAGATCAGCATTTGGTCCTGAGAAGGATTCCTCTGGGACTATCTGAATCTGGGCAAAGAGACTATGGACTGTTTACAATAAACCTTGGTGAACTTTTAATTTTATCTGTGGTTTTTAACTCTGCTCAAATCTGATTTTAAAAGAACCTGTGTCAAATAGTTAGAGTCCTGGGCTCTTCAACCCAGGTGGCGTTGTCGGCAACACTTTTTTAAAACTAAATTATTATTTTTAGTTCAAACATCGCCACGTGACATTACTTCCTGTGTTTTCCCTCCTCACTCTCCTGGCACACCTGTCCTGTGTTTCACGTCGTGTTGCTGTTGCTTGTTACTTTGATTAGTTCTGTTGTACTGTATTTAGAACTGTATTTGTGTGTTTGCTGTCCTTGTGTTCTGTTCCTGCCTGTGGTTAGTCATTAAAACTTCAGTCTGCCTGTGTACGCTCCTGCTCCTCACATCCTGACACAAACACTGTAGACAAAGTCACCACACAGACCGCCACAAATAATGCTCAGAACAGCACCAAACTTCATCAACAATATGAACACAGTCACAGAACGTAGTTCAAGGCATCAAACATCGGCTAGTCTTGCCTGGTTTTTTTTCTACAACAGAAGCCCTGAGCTTCCACCACCACAACAAACAAGCTGCTGGAGGAGAGCAGGGTGAGTGTTGTCTCTGTGACTCTGTGACCGATTCTCATATTGTAGATGTGAAGGGGCGGGAACCACTCTGTTGTGAAAAACTTCCTGGTTCCTGTTTGGATGGAGCTGTGACAGACGGCTGGTGCTTCTGTAACAATATGACCTGCCTATACAACTTCATGTGTTGATACAACCATACAGAGCCGCCTCCTCCTCCTCCTCCTCCTCCTCCTCCTCCCGTTGCTGCTGTAGCTCTGTAGTTGTGTGTTTTTTTACCCCCATGTTTCATATTCTGACTTTACTTCTTAAACAGTTCTTTAAACCAAGGATACTTAATTCACTAAATCTGTTTCCTCCCTCCAGCCTTTGACCTGTCCCAGTCACCACTACTAACAGAAGAGAATTAAATATTTTTTCCGGACTCCACTTCAGCCAAAATGACTTCGATCCGTGATCTCTCTTTTTTTCTCTCTCTCCCTATTTCCTTGTTTGCGTCATGGCCGCAGGTGAGCAGGCTGCACCTACCTCCTAATATGGTGGTCAGGATCTCCTTATATGGCTATTCATGGGTGGAGATCTATGCTAATTGCTGATCACCGGGGGCGTGTTGTTAGTTTACGATGGGTTGGCATTCATGATCTTACACCCGTGCTTACAATCAAATCTGAGTTTCCCGAACTGTTCATGAATCCGGAGTAGAGTTTTAGTAGAGTGAGCTTTTATGTGCAAATCTACACACAGATTTACTCATGTTCCATGAATGAGACCCAATGAAGTCCACACATTCACACGAGTCACATTGATAACAGTTTATTCTCCTGTGAGATTTTCCCTTTTCAAATCAACACATTGAAGGACATTGAAGGATATTGTATTCAAGATTACAGAAACAATGAGTTTGTTTGTCTTTTGTTGAGCTGCAGCCAGTTCTAGTCCCACGTCCATGTGCATTAGCTGCTGAATCTTCACCACTTTGTGTATCTCAGAATGACTTTTTCATTAGCACTGGGGATGTAACACCCGATACCTACAAAGAGGATGCATGTATTGCATTATAATCTGATAAACAACAGAATCACAAGAAAGGCTGACATGACGTTTTCATAGTAGACTCACCAACATCAAGTTTTATGATGTTGCCTTCTGGACTCTGGGCCAGAAGCTCCCAGTATGTATGGAGCTCCAGGTCCTCAGCCAGTCCGTTCACACTCTCCAGGTACGGACCGTAGTTCACATTCTCTGTGTAGGTAAACCTGCACAGAGCAATTTACACCGACTGTAGTTTCTTTTTTAAACCAGCACAGAAACTATTTCTTCAAACATGGATCAACCACTTTTTTTAATGGAAGAAAATTATCATTCTTCAAAAAAACTCCAACAACCGTGTCAACTGTGTTTGCTTCCTCATAAAACATTTGCACAGCATATTTTTAAACCATTGTTGATGGGTATGTTTACATAAATAAGTAAAACTACTGTAGACTGGCTCTTATTGTAAATAATAGCTGGTGTTACTTACTTAAAGTCTGAGTTGGAGTCCATAAGTCTCTTCAATGCACCCAGCAGGATTCCTCTGGGAGCCACATGGGTGCTGTAGGTCAGTGGAGGTAAAATCTGTATGGTGTTCTGTACCTCCACACAAATGGGAACCAGATCAGTATCTGAAACATGAATGAGTGAAAAAGCAGAAGCTATTTTGTGAGACTTTTTGGGGGTGCTATTCAGTCATAATAAAAAGCATCTGAAATAATATGAATTGAATTATTCTAGAACTCACGTTCAGTCAGAGTCCCAGGAAGCAGCAGCAGGAGCAGGGCTGCAGAGTGAAGAGCAGGCATCATCATCTTCCTCATCACGGCCAGTGTTGATTGAGCTGATTGTGATTCACAGCCGCTGTTTTATTCCATTTGCCAGTGTTTACACTGGAAGAGGCTGGACTTAGTTGGAAAAAGCAGGTTGTGTGTTCCAGCTCAAAAGATCTCAGGTACTCAGGTATCTCAGGTGTTTGAGTCCCTTTACTCAGAGCCAAAAATGCCACAGCAGCCGCACCTTAATAAACTTGTATAACCCGACTGTGTGCTCCAGCATCCTCCCTTGGTTTAAACAATGTGTCTCTGTAGTGAACAACACGTGTTACCTCGTCCTTTCCTGCAGCTCCCACATAAAACACGTGACTAGGACCGCCTTCTTCCACCTGCGCAGTATCACTAAGATCAGGAATATCCTCTCCCAGAGTGATGCTGAGAAACTGGTGCATGCATTTATCACTTCTAGGCTAGACTACGTCTACTTGCCAACAATTAGTACCCGGAAATGTTGAGTACCCCAAAGTTTTATGTTAGAAATATATAGTATGGGTCCCCAGTATTCAGAAACTGCCGGATGCTAACTTATATATCTTGGGCAATTAGCATAATTGACACAATTAGCATAAATTAGCATAATTGCCTATATGGGCAATATTTCAACAAAATTGACTTGGCTGATCTGGGCAATATTGGAGTGGTTTTAGGGGTTATTGATGATGCTGAATCCATTTCTGACATTTTCAAAATTCAAAATGGCTGTCTAAACCGGAAGGGACCATATTTTGGTCCATCAAAATCGGCCCACTGGCGGTTAAACCAGCACTAAGTAACTTTTCAACCTTCATATAATATTTTCATAACTTTTGTGATGGTACATCGACTTACAACAAGTTGAATGACACCTCTGTCGTGGTCTGAGGGGGTCTGTATCATTATGGTCTGTATCTCTTTCTCTGGCACTAAGCAGCTTTGAGGAGCATGGTAGGAACCGGCTCTCACTTAAGTTTCACTTTCACTTTTGCAAGTCACAACAAGGAGGGAACAGGCAAAACGGTACTTAAGCAATGGATTATGTTTGTGTTTTCACTTTGAAATGATCCACTGGAAACAGAAACTTAGTTTTGATGTCTTCTGTTAATTTTAATGCAGGATATTTACAGGGCTTCACGCTAGTGTTCATGGGAAATGGAGTCTTCCTTCAGGCAAAACACTACCGCTTTGGTCCACAGGCACCGCCAAACTCAACCAAAACTGAAAGTTCTTTAGTACTGCTTTCAAATCTGGTCACTTCCGGTTTAGACAGCCATTTTGAATTTTGAAATGTCAGAAATGGATTCAGCATCATCAATAACCCCTAAAACCAGGTACACTTTATTTTAATGTGCTCATTCCACTGTATCAAAGAGTAACAACGGTGTATTAACACAACTGTTACATATACTAAGTTGTGTAACAGCATACATGTTCCAAGACTCAAGAGGCAGGAGGAAGATGGATGGAAAAGGTTGCCCAGGCAACATGAGTTGTGGTTTCACCCATTTTTCTTTCAGGTGTACCCCTTCCCCAAAGAGAGAGGCCACTTTGACAAAGTATTGTAACAAGCATTTCTTATTACAAGTGTAACAAGGACCTGTAAGTACACCAAAATACACTATGTATTTACAATGTAAGTACATGCTATTACATACGGTTACATAGGTAATTACACTGTAATTAATTAGGTAGTTCTGTAACTGCTCGCTCTATAGCGTTGCCCTGAAGGTAGCATTTCATATTCCAGATAAAGTATCTGGGATGGATCTTTCAAAATCCTTTGGGCCTGGTTGACTACTGTTTTTTCAAATATGGAATGTAGGGGCGGGTAACTATCCTTACCCATCACCTTCATCGCTGCCTTTATCAGCTTTTCCAGTTTAGATTTCAGACTTGAACCTGCTCCACTGTATTTTATTTTTCTATTTTGTCAAAGCTTCAATAGAGATGAACCAGCACTGACAGAAAGGTTTCATTTATTTTATTTCATTTGTGAAGAAACTCACCCGGTTATTGGCTCCAACTGGACGTTTAGAGTTTAGACCTCGGTGAAGAACACACACACACACACACACACACACACACACACACACACACACACACACACACACACACACACACACACACACACACACACACACACTTCGATCTGACCATAAACACAGAAACAACTCGTCTCGTCACATGATCAATATTTTTATTTACAGGAAGTCCAGTAACGTCTCCTCTGATTGGTTCATTTCATGTGGTCGTTAGTCCCTGCAGTGATGTCATCATTCTGAGACGGTGGCGTGTGATGTCATCATTCTGACCAGGTGGGGTGTGATGTCATCATTCTGACCAGGTGGGGTGTGATGTCATCATTCTGAGACGGTGGGGTGTGATGTCATCACTCTGAGACGGTGGTGAAATTTTTTTTCCTGCTATGGCCACGCCAAGACCCGCCTTACTAGGCCTCTGATTGGCTTATCACGATGCCCTCTACTCTGCCGGTTGGGTTTAGGCAAAGACGGTTGGTTTAGGCGTGTGAAGGGAGTGGTTAAGGTTAGGGTAAGATGTAGGTAGTAGGCTCGTTCGAGATGAACTGCGCCTCGTCTGGACGGTCGGCGAGAGCAGGCGGCAGCAGCAGCAGCGGTGACAGAAAGCTGCAGTCAAGTCGGACAGTTTCCAGCCGCCGTCAATACAAACAGGAAGTCACCAAAGTATATATTTCTTATGCTGTACTGCAATTGTCCAATAAATAACCAATATATTTCTCAGGACATAAGTTTGATTCAGTGTGAATATATTTTTTAAGCAGTATAGGCCTACAACATGAGATTCATATAATCTAGCATTATACAACAACACGTAGTGTTTGCTGTCCTAACTAAGAGCCAATCAGCTCATGATCCGGTGCGTTTCCCATCATGCCCTGGGGCTGCAGTCGGTTGCAGTCGGTGGAGAGCAACTGCGGCGCCTGGCTCTAAAAACTGCGGCCGCCTTGATCTCTGAGGTTATCGTTGCAGGCGCGTGCATGACGTCAGAGCAAGTCGGGATCAAGTCGGACACAAATCTAACCGGCATGCATTGTGCGTTGGTCACCGGCGATCGATTCTGCGCACGCCTGGCTCATCTCGAACGAGCCTATAGGCTTAGCCTTGCAGAGGCAGCCAATCAGAGGCAGAGTAAGGCGGGTCTTGGCGTGGCGATAGTAGGAAAAAAAGTATCGCAACCCGGTGGGGTGTGATGTCATCACTCTGAGACGGTGGGGTGTGATGTCATCACTCTGAGACGGTGGGGTGTGATGTCATCACTCTGACCCGGTGGGGTGTGATGTCATCACTCTGAGACGGTGGCGTGTGATGTCATCACTCTGAGACGGTGGGGTGTGATGTCATCACTCTGAGACGGTGGGGTGTGATGTCATCACTCTGAGACGGTGGCGTGTGCGTGCGACAGCGAGGACGAGGTCACGGGAACAGGAAGAAGCTGCGACAGCCGGCGGGTGTAGACGCCCTGGCGGCCATGACAGCTCTCCGTCTGACACAGAGACTCACGGCGAGGACTGAAGGCGCCGGTGCCGTACGGCGACTCGGGTTGGCTGGAGCTCACCTGGGGGGGGCAGAGGACACCTAACTAGCGAGGAGTTCAAGTTCAAGTTCACTTTTATTTGTATAGCACGGTTAAAAAGACCTGTGACAGTCGTCCAAAGAGCTTCACAGAGCAGAGACAGAAACAAGAAACAAGAAGACAAGAAGACATGCATACCATCACACATTCTCACACACAGATGTATGTACATATACATATACGGACATATGCGCATACATACACATACGCAAACGCAAATGTGCACAGCTATAGTAGTCATAGACAACAGTGCACATAGATATTTAAACAAAACTAGCCAGGATTAGAAGTCCTTATGGATCCGAAGACCAAGGAGAAAAGGTGCGTTTTTAAAGCGCAGTTAAACCTCTCCATGGATCCCGCATGTCTAACATGTAATGGCAGGCAGGAGGAGGGGGGCAAAAATATCAATACGGCAATGTATCACGATATTTTGTATCACGATACGATATATCGATATTACGATATATCGATATATTGTTTTTTTTTCAAATACTAAATCATGTTTCAGACGTAAATCCAGTACGACTCCGCGAGGTGTCACTGTGCTGCTCCTCAGACAGTGTGTTGTTGCAAATATGTTGTTGTAACTTGCGCTTGTATAGTTACAATAAAATGTCATGGATCATTAGAATTACATTGTTTTGACTCAGTTTGTCCCATGAATTATCACTATGGTCTGATGTACATACAACTCTGATTTTAAGATGCATAATGCCTTTTACATTTTTCAGTGAACTATGTAGAATATCGCAATATATCGCAAAATTTGGATATTGCAATATCATATCGTATCATGACTCAAGTATCGTGATGCGTATCGTATCGTGAGGCCCATGGCGATGCCCCCCCCCTAGCGAGGAGCGCTCAGACCTCTACAGAGGGGAAACCAAACAGCCCCTCCACCGACGCATGGCTCAACACAGAAGAGCCGCCTCATCGGGACGAGAGTTCCCGTATGCAGGGACATCCACACCGGAAGTCCCAACCGGAAGTTGCTCTTCTTCGTGTCTATCATTTCTATGTAGATAAAAAACATAACTCAGTAACTCAAATGGTCCATGATAAAAAAACATTTTTTCCAGCAGATATCTTAGTTACGTTATTGAGTTATTAAATAACGCTGCTAACGGCTAATGGCTAATTTTTCCCTGTTAAAAGGGTTTTCCATGGAGTTGTTCCTCAGTGGATGTGAGGGTCTAAGGACAGAGGATGTTGTTATGATGGGATGTAAAGCCCTTTGAGACAAACTGGTGGTAAAAACGGGCTATACAAATAAAATTACCTTGCCTTGCCTTCTCTAAACAGAGGTGGGGGCCTAAGACACAATCTATCTGCCACCTACAAGGCTGTGTTGGGAGCTCTCCCCAGGGAAGTTTAAACCCCATAATACACTCCTCGTCACATGACCAAATCTGTCAAATCATGGAACAATCTTCCAACTAATCTGAAACTCTGTACAGACTTCAATGTTTTTTTCCCGGGAAGTCAAACAATGGATCCTAAGTAACCAGTCATGTCAGCATTAATCATTAATCATGAGCCTAAATTATTTTCAACCTTGGCAAAGTGTGAAGTATTTTCTTTCTGATATGAAATATGTCTGGAGTGTTTGTGATGTGTGAGAGGGTGTATTATGGGGTGTATTATGCACATGTGTATGGATGTTTAGAACGCTATGTAAACTGATAATTCTTACCTTTCTATTGTTCTTATTCACCTGACCAGGGACGACGGATGGAAAGTAGCTAGTGAGATAAATCCGCTACAAGGCATCTCTTCTCATTTCAGACTAATGTTATTTTGTACCTTGTCCCTGATACAAATAAACTTATTAAACTAAACTAAACTAAACTCCCCCAGTCTCGGGGGTGTGGTCATGTGACTCGAGTCTCGGGGGTCTGGTCATGTGACTTTGGGGACCACCCACTCTGGGTTTAAAGTACCTGTGTTAGACCGGGTCTTGGACGAAGGTGAAACGTCTTCAAACAAGAAAAGAAGTCCAGCTGCTTTTTACTAAAACTCCACAACGACACGAGTACGACACCACAGGACGACCCTACGACTACGACCACGACCACTGACTGAAGAGGAACTTGAACTCACCGTGTGAAACCAGCGTAAACGCTGTGGAGACGATGAGAACAACAACCAGAGACAACGAGAAACGACCGATCAGAGTTAAACGTTGATTTCAGGGTTAGAAGTCCAGGCAAAATAGTGTTTTCCGACAGACTAATTGTAACATAATGTTTTTCACCATCCATCATTTCTATGAGGTGTCCAGAACAACATACTAAAAGTCCTAATGAATCCTAGTTGGGGAAATATGTTTAATTCTCATCAATCCAACATTGATTTACTGTATAAAGTCTATGGTGCCGATAAGGCCAGACAATACACCTCAATGGGGCTATTTTTTTCCTTTACTGCTATCACAATGAAACTTTACACAATGAAAGTATCCATGAAATGTAACATTTTTTGTATTACAAGTTTTTTATTTTTTTAATTAATTTGAATATGCAAATGAGCAATACACTAATTAAATGGAATAGGCTATGCCCAAAATACACCTGAATAGGCTTATCTTTTTCCTTTACTCCTACAACAATCAAACTTTACACAATGAAAGTATACATGACAAGTAACATTTTTTGTATTTCAAGTTTCTTGGAATTTTAATTTTAAATATACAAATGAGCTCAACACTAATTGACTTATGGTACAAAATAGTTGTCTGGCCTTATTGGCACCATAGACTTTATACAGTAAATCAATTTGATTGATTTGATTTGATTTGATTTGAAAATCTTTAATGTCCCCGAAGGGCAATTTGGTTTGCAGCAAAAGTTCAACACAGTTGAGCTCACATAGCACACACATGATACAATAAATAGGCCTACATATAAATACATATGGTCATCACAGATTACAGTAGGCCTACTGTACATCCTTCCCAACAGGTTCGCCTACAGCGTGTTAAGGAATCTAACGGCAGACGGGACAAAGGATTTTAAATATCTGTTTGATTTGGCCTGACAAGGGAATGTGTACCTCCTCTTAGATGAGAGGAGTGGAAACTCTGCATGAAGAGGGTGGAGAGGGTTTGACAGAATGGCCCTTTAACTCTTTAGCTCTGACCTGATAAACGTTATCAAGGTCATTCAAGTTAATGCCAATTGTTTTTTTGGCAGAGTTTGACCACATTCTTCATCTTATTCTTATTTGATATGCTGAGGTTCCCAAACCAACAAATCATTGCAAAAGTTAAAATGGACTCAATAAAAGATGAGTAAAACAGTTTAAGAAACTTCTTATCAACGTTAAAAGACCTCAGTTTCCTTAAATAAAACAACCTCTGATTTACTTTCCTGTTCAATGTTGGATTGATGAGAATTAAACATATTTCCCCAACTAGGATTTCTTAGGACTTTTAGTATGTTGTTCTGGACACCTCATAGAAATGATGTATGTGAAAAACATTCTGTTACAATTAGTTCTATTTTGGGTCCAAACTGAGCTGGAATGCCTGGACTATCAGGTTAGAGCGGCGATCGACCAGCTGCTGCTTACAGATGTTTCTCTGCTTAACCACATTCATTCTGAAGTCTATGACATCGTCAGGTGAGTTTTTACCACGGTGGGATGTTTTTCCAGGGCGATGGCCGTGAGGCCTTCAGGGTCCCTCTGTAAACGCCGACTCTTCACGGCTCGAAGCACCAGAAACATAAGAGCCGATAGAAACATCAACAGGATCGTCGCCGCAATTCCTCCCGCCAGCCGGCCGTCCACATCCCCGAACATCTGCTGCTCCGTGAACGCACCATGAGGGACTGGGGAGAGGAGAGAGTTAATGTCAGTGAACGCACCA
This sequence comes from Trachurus trachurus, assembly GCF_905171665.1. Taxonomy (NCBI): domain Eukaryota; kingdom Metazoa; phylum Chordata; class Actinopteri; order Carangiformes; family Carangidae; genus Trachurus; species Trachurus trachurus. Next base: position 410,844 of record NC_139912.1, read on the forward strand.
TGAGGGACTGGGGGAGAGGAGAGAGTTAATGTCAGTGAACGCACCATGAGGGACTGGGGAGAGGAGAGAGTTAATGTCAGTGAACGCACCATGAGGGACTGGGGAGAGGAGAGAGTTAATGTCAGTGAACGCACCGTGAGTTTAGAGAGTTAATGTCAGTGAACGCACCATGAGGGACTGGGGAGAGGAGAGAGTTAATGTCAGTGAACGCACCATGAGGGACTGGGGGAGAGGAGAGAGTTAATGTCAGTGAATGCACCGTGAGTTTAGAGAGTTTATGTCACGAACACACCGTGAGCTTAGATAGTTAAAGCAGAAGTGAGTGATCCGGTGGTTTTGGTTAATGCTGCGTTCCAGGCAGGCTTTTGAAACCGTAAATTACAGCTTCAAGTCACAACTTACGACTTTGTAGCGTTCCAGGCAACCCACTCGTGTTTCTCCGACCTGTTTTACCTGTGAAAGTCACTATAACGGCCACTCGTAACTTCTGACCCGTGAACTCGTACCAGATCGAACTGGTACGACTTCACAGGTCGGAGAAACACGAGTTACGAGTTGCCTTGAATGCACCATAACGTCTTGTCAGCCGATGGAGTTAGCAGCCCCCGCCCTCGTCATGGATCTATTGGTCCTCGTCCCTACATCACCACATTCAGGCGCATCCCTTGGCTGCACACACAGAGAGGACTGCCCCTTTATGCCGTTCTCTCTCCTCATTGGATAAAGGTTGTAGGATACAAGGAAAGTTTTCTCCTGGGCTCAGAGCAGAGCAGAGTGACTGACAGACCCGTGTTTCAGACCAAACACTCTATAGAAGTGATTGCTGTCGGAAGATACAACTATTTAAGACTTATATTAACACAAACATTCACCTTACTTCTGCTTTAATGTCAGTGAAGGCACCAAGAGGTCTCACCTGCTTGTCCTCTCTGCAGAACTTCGATGTCGACTGAAGCTGAAACTTCTTCTCCAGATTCTTCGTCTCTGGCGACGACCTGGAGGACGAGATGTTAGAGACGTCACCTGTTGCCCTGGCAACCGGTCACACCTGACGACCGTTTCCACGACACCCGTATGACTCACTGAGACATTTTGACCTGCACCCAGACCACGACCAAGAGGAGCAGCTACGAAACTAAAGAACACGCATGCAAATGTGAACACGTATGAAGCCTGGGCCTCAGTGAGTCCGTCTCCATGTTCTCTGTCACGTGTTTAAACATCTGAATCGTTCCACAGCTGCAGCAGGTGAGCTCACCTGTAGGATCTGCCTGTCGAAGGCGCGGAGCTGGTCGGTGAAACTAAAGAACACGTATGTAAATGTGAACACCAGTGGAGGCTGGTCCATAGAGGCAGAGGAGGTTGGTCCTCCTCTATTTTTGAGAGGCCACAGGAAGATCAACATATTTTTAATAAAGAGTAACTGGTTGAAATAAACCTTTACCAAATCATTTATAATATATTTTTAATCTCTTTTATGGAAGAAAATCCATCCACTTAAAACAGCTCAACAGCGCCGCCTGCAGGCGGAGGAGACAGATCAGTCTGTGTGAGGAGCAGGGAGCAGGAAGGTGGGGGCTTAGGGGAGGACAGAGGGCTTCTGTCCTCCTCTAGACACCTCAGGGCGGGATCTCCTTCCATTCACTCAATGCATTTAGGATTTTTTCATGCTGATCTGTGATTGGCTAAGACACGTATAATGACGCGCTAAAGGAGGACGTCCTCCCTTACCAATCAGCAACCAGAACACAAGATTGACATCACGTTGGTCCAATGACAGTTCCCCAACCCCCCCTTGGTTACTGTTGCTATGTGCACCAAACTTTCAATCGCAGTTTTCAGCGATATTGGCATCGATTTTAAAGGAAATATCAGCAGATTTCTGGATAAACTGTTTGGAGATATCAGAGAGAACATCCCACATCCATGATAAAGGCTCTGTCTTTTTCATTAGGCCTGTGTTAATCTGAAAACCGTAGGATTGTATGAAATTATCTCGTTTTTAAGAAATCTTGTAAGATATCGTTTTACTGTTTAATTTTCATTAAATATATGAAAGTAGGGATAAGTAGTCTACTAGTATGAAATAACATGACGCCGTGGACTGGTATTCCTCCTGTCCTCCCCTATTTTTTCAGTCACCAGCCGCCACTGGTGAACACGTATGAAGCCTGGGCCTCAGTGAGCTCACCTGTAGGATCTGCCTGTCGAAGGCACGCAGCTGGTCGGTGCGTGCGATCAGAACCCCCCTCTGGGAGACTTGGTACAGTCCAGATGGAGGATGGAGGGAGTAGTGGACGTTTGGATTCTGGCCCTGTGATTGGACGGCAGCGATGATGACTCAGCAGGTTGTGAGACAGGTCAAGGTTTCTTTATTAATACCAGCTGGTAAATTTGTTGTGCAGACAGGCACTCAGCAATCCCAGTATAAAAAACAGCCACACAGACATCATGACACACAGATCACAAATATAAAAGACAATATAATCAAAATACATGGTCAAAGTCATAGGAGTAGAAATAGAAAAGTGCTTCTACATGTCCCTAGGGTCAGCTAAGTTCAATATGAACAAGATCACCTTGTGGCTTTACTATTCAGCATTACAACTGCTGTGGGTATGAAGCTACTTCTGTACCGTTTTGTCCGGCCCTTAGGGGCTACAAAACGACAGCCAGAGCGAAGGAGCTGGAACTCTCCGTGCAAAGGATGTGAGCAGTCATTACGAATAGCGCTGGCTTTACGCTGCAGCTGTGTGTCATAGAGGGCTGCCATGGTAAGTTGAGGCTCACCAATTATCCTACCAGCCCATTTAATAATCTGGTTCAGGGAATTTTTGTCCTGTAGTGACAGATTACCAAACCAGGACACCAGGGCAAAAGATAACACGGACTCGATAAAAGCTAGCCTAACCCTTTTGTCAGGTGATGGTGCGTGCGGTGCTGAAGGAGTTCTTACGTTAGGGAAGTCTCGGTCCGACGCTTGTATCTGGAGGACCTGGTTGCCGTAGGTGGAGACGATGGAGGCGGGGCTCGAGCTCTGGATGATGAAGCCTTTGAAGGTCGTTCTGTTGAAGACCGGAGGGAACAGGTTCTCGTAGAGGACTCGCACCAGGACGGCGGCCACGCTGTACTTCAGCCTGTCGTCCACCTGACACACCTGCAGAGTCAACGGCCAATCAGACTCAGTGAAACTTGGTTACACACACACTTTGGTGACGTTTTGCACAAACTGACTCTTGGCACAAACAGAAAATATATTTGTATATATATAAATAGATTAAAAAACAAGACAAGTGAGGTTGATCGGTCAATAAAGTGCTCTATGTGCATATGTGCAAAAAGAATGCTATTTTATATTTAAAAGGATCACAGTTAAATTCTACCGCTCGTCTCGGTGAAGCAGCAAACAGGAAGTGAGTGCGTTACCATGATGTTGAGCGTGAAGTTCGGTGTCAGTCGCCGGTCGTCGACGTGTCGCGTCAACCGGAGCTCGCCGGTCCGGTTGTCAATCACAAACCTGCCGCCGTCGCTACCTGCAACAACACACACCGTCAACAACAACAACAACAACAACACACCGAGCTGCTGCTGCTGCTGCTGTTGCCACGGCCGCGACCCCTGACCTCTGACCTCTGACCTGACAGGATGCTGTAGGTCAACAGTGTGTCGATCCCTTTGTCTCCGTCCTCTGCTCTGATTGGACCGGGAGAAAACTCCAGAACTACATCCTGGAACACACACACAGTAGATCAATTATTATATATATCTGATATATAGCTTTTATAAACCGGTTACCAATAATGACAATATGAAAGAGGAATACACAATCTATTTCATGTAGTTTTCTTCAAGCAGAATAAAAAGCTGTTCCCAGCTGTCCAGACGTTAGCTCCAAGTAGCTCTGTCACTGCTCAGTCCCCTCTACCATTGTTAACCCTCTGGAGGTCAAAGTTCACCTTCAACATGTCAATTACACTACTTTACTACATTTTTAACATCCTAAAAACATCAGCTGTCTGTTGCTACGGACTGCAACAGTCCGTTGTCATGGATACATGACAACAACTTCCATTCATACCAGTCATACGTGCCTGAGGCGGAGTGATAGCCTACGCTGTGATAAGGCTTTAGAATAGTAGCCGTGGTATATGCTCATTATACCACGGTTAACAACCAATCAGATCGCAGGATTTCACCTTTCCCTTTTATAACACAGAACAACAGCAACAAGCTGCGCTGCTGTTGGGGCGTTTACCTGGTGTTTCTGCGTGATGTTAGCGCTGTAGACGGGGTTCATGCAGACGGGAACACCTGGAGAAACAGGTGAGCAGGGCAGGAAGTGAGGATACTGGTCGTCGCCGTCCCGGACGTTGACGGTTAAAACGGCGGTCGTGTTGAACTTCTCCTCCGTGTTCGATTCCTGAGTCACAACAAAACACTGTTATGATGGAGTTCAGCCCAGGTGAGAGTTCAGCCCACCTACAGGTGAGAGTTCCTACAGGTGAGAGTTCAGCCCACCTACAGGTGAGAGTTCCTACAGGTGAGAGTTCCTACAGGTGAGGGTTCAGCCCACCTACAGGTGAGAGTTCCTACAGGTGAGAGTTCAGCCCACCTACAGGTGAGAGTTCAGCCCACCTACAGGTGAGAGTTCAGCCCACCTACAGGTGAGAGTTCCTACAGGTGAGAGTTCAGCCCACCTACAGGTGAGAGTTCAGCCCACCTACAGGTGAGAGTTCAGCCCACCTACAGGTGAGAGTTCCTACAGGTGAGCGTGGCTGAGAGTTACCTGGGCCCAGACCAGCAGCTCCAGGTGAGTTCTGGTTTCGTAGTCCAGAGGTTTGTCAAGGACGACGCTGCCGCTGTTTGGTAGATCGATCCTGAAGAAGCCGGCGTCGCGCTGCCGGGGACAGGTGAGACAGGTGAGACAGGTGAGACAGGTGAGACAGGTGAGACAGGTAGAGACATCTACCAACACAGACAGACAGAGACGTGTGGACAGGTGTGGACAGGTGTGGACAGGTGAGACAGGTGAGACAGGTGTGGACAGGTGTGGACAGGTGAGACAGGTGTGGTCTTACTGATGACGGGTCGATGATGTAAGTGATCATGTCTCCATCGGCGTCGACGGCCTTGACGGTGAAAACCACAGAGTTCACTGGTGTCAGCTGCAGAGAAGAAAACACACCGTGATTCATCAATATCCTGATCCCAGGTCAGTGTGTTTGAAGTTAAGGCAAGACAGTTTTATTAGTATAGCCCGTTTTTACCACCAGTCTGTCTCAAAGGGCTTTACATCCCATCATAACAACATCCTCTGTCCTTAGACCGAGATGTTGTTACAGAGAAGAAAACAGTTTACAACAGAGAATGTGAGAAACATGGAAATGTTAACAACAGCTGAAGGAGGAAGCTTCTGGTAGGCAAGGGAGGCAGGGAGAGCAGACCAGCTTAATGGGAGGACTGGATGGCAGACTGGTTCATAGGAAGAGAGGGCAGACCAGCTTAATGGGAGGACTGGATGGCAGACTGGTTCATGGGAAGAGAGGACAGACCAGCTTAATGGGAGGACTGGATGGCAGACTGGTTCATGGGAAGGGAGGGCAGACCAGCTTAATGGGAGGACTGGATGGCAGACTGGTTCATAGGAAGAGAGGACAGACCAGCTTAATGGGAGGACTGGATGGCAGACTGGTTCATGGGAAGAGAGGACAGACCAGCTTAATGGGAGGACTGGATGGCAGACTGGTTCATGGGAAGAGAGGGCAGACCAGCTTAATGGGAGGACTGGATGGCAGACTGGTTCTTAGGAAGAGAGAGCAGACCAGCTTAATGGGAGGACTGGATGGCAGACTGGTTCATAGGAAGAGAGGGCAGACCAGCTTAATGGGAGGACTGGATGGCAGACTGGTTCATGGGAAGGGAGGGCAGACCAGCTTAATGGGAGGACTGGATGGCAGACTGGTTCATGGGAAGAGAGGGCAGACCAGCTTAATGGGAGGACTGGATGGCAGACTGGTTCATGGGAAGAGAGGGCAGACCAGCTTAATGGGAGGACTGGATGGCAGACTGGTTCTTAGGAAGAGAGAGCAGACCAGCTTAATGGGAGGACTGGATGGCAGACTGGTTCATGGGAGGGGAGGGCAGGCTGGTTTAACAGCAGGGTGGAAAGGGGGGGGGGGTAGGGGGCGATGCAGGCGGTGGTTGGTGCAGTTAAAAGGTAAACAGGAAGTGAGCTCAGAGAAGCTTCTGTGATTGGTCGGCAGCGAGAAACGTTTTACCTCGCTGACACTGAAGGGCTGAACCGTCGTCTGCAGGAAGTTTGGTCTGTTGTCGTTTTCATTCACGATCTCCAGCAGGATCCTGAAGCGACTCTGAGGAGACACACAACGTTACTATGGCAGCACAGGTAAACAGGTGACATCATCACAGGTAAACAGGTGACATCATCACAGGTGACATCATGACAGGTAAACAGATGACCCACCTGGACGACATCATCTTCATAACAGGTCAGCTCTGCAATCAGCACCGATCCCTGAACCTGGAAGACACAGGTGAAGTCTGAGGACAGGTGTTTATGGTCTGAGGACAGGTGTTTATAGTCTGAGGACAGGTGTTTATAGTCTGAGGACAGGTGTTTACAGGTGTTTATAGTCTGAGGACAGGTAAGGACCGGTGAGGACAGGTGTTTATAGTCTAAAGGACAGGTGTTTACAGGTGTTTATAGTCTGAGGACAGGTGTTTACAGGTGTTTATAGTCTGAGGACAGGTAAGGACCGGTGAGGACAGGTGTTTATAGTCTAAAGGACAGGTGTTTACAGGTGTTTATAGTCTGAGGACAGGTGTTTACAGGTGTTTATAGTCTGAGGACAGGTGTTTACAGGTGTTTATAGTCTGAGGACAGGTGTTTACAGGTGTTTATAGTCTGAGGACAGGTGTTTACAGGTGTTTATAGTCTGAGGACAGGTAAGGACCGGTGAGGACAGGTGTTTACAGGTGTTTATAGTCTGAGGACAGGTGAGGACAGGTGTTTACAGGTGTTTATAGTCTGAGGACAGGTGAGGACAGGTGTAGTCTGAGGTGTGTCACCTCTCGGTCCAGGACTCGGGACAGCGAGGTGTTGAGCCGGATGGTCCGTCCCTCCAGGTAGAACCAGTGGGCGTTGGCGCCGGTCAGACACAGCCAGACGGCGTTGGCGCCCGGCTCTCCGCTGATGCTGATGTTGGCGATGAAGACGCCGCTCGGACTGTTCTCTCTGACGGACGCAAAGATGTCCGCCCCGCCCAGACAGAGGCTGGCTGAGGACGAAGAGGAAGAGGAGGACGAGCTGGGACCTATTCCTTGATACACTCTTAGAAATAAGGGTTCCAAAAGGGTTCTTCAACAAGGGTTGGGGTTCTGCTTCTGAAAACCCTTTCCTGAAGAAAGGGGTTTTCAGGGGTTCTTGGTAACACTAAGGGTTCCAGTAAGATCCATTTTGATCCAGAGAACCCTTTTATGGAAGAAAGAGTTCTTCTGGGATTGTTGAAAGTATGGGTATAATGTAATGTATAAAGTTCCTGCAGTGTGAACGCAATGATGTCGGAAGTTGGACATTTCCGAGTTGGGAGTTCCGACCTCCGAGTTGTTATGAACGCAGCATAAGATCCTGTGCCACGAGGAATATACTTCCTGATAACATTTACTGATAATGATGCAAAATACAATTACTTGTGATTACAACTACAAATACTTTTCATATCTATTCATTATAAAAACAAACACTGATCAAACAGCAGCATAGTGGGACTTGAACCCCGGCCTCCCAGTCCAGAGCCAATGACATTACCCACTGAGCTATCCAGCTGAACAACATTAGGCCCACCATACTATTATCTTACATTACACCTTCTGATTATATTTGTTAATAATGTTCAGTCCTAAGTTCAGGACAGAAGATGAGGACAGAAACCAAAGTTAGGACGTCTACATCTCCCCTCTCTCTCCAACTGTCTCTGTCAAAATAAAGGCCTTGCAAGCCACCAACCCCCCCTCCCAAAACAAACAGGAAGTGAGCCGTGCTCGGTGTCCGTCCGCCTTACTCTATACTTTTGGCTGTCATGATTTTTGTTTTGTTGTGCAGTGCGCGCCTACATATACGTATGTATGCATGTACTAGATTTATCTTATTTTTCTATATTGCAATTTATCTCTGTAAGTATGTGTGTGAATGGCACTTCTATAACTGCTGCTACTGTCTCCAATGTCTTGGTGCGGGCCACCACATTCTGGATCCATCCATTTAGACTTGCACTTTACCTTTAAACTTGCACTTGCACTTTAGAAACTGGCACTTTATACCAGGCACTTTACAGATCACATGCACTTTATGTATAGGTATGAATGTGTATATGATTGTGAACCACTGTATAATTCTTGTGTATGTCTGTTTGTTTGTGTGTTACCTGCCAAGGGACTACGGATGCACATTAGCAAGTTGCTAACTCTGACGCATTTACATTTGTGCACACGTACGAATGTTCATTAATGTGTATTGTCCCTTTTAAATAAATAAATAAATAAAAAAGTGTTGTTGTGTTGTCACCTGTAACGACGTGGTAGGACAACCTGAGAAGCAGCTCCCACAGCAGCAGCCTGCAGGGCCTCAGCATCGTCTCTGGCTCCTCCCCCTGCTCAACACACAACAACAACAACAGGTCAGTTAGACCAGACTGAACCTCCGAGGTCCTGAAGTTTCCTCTGGTCCTCAACCAGCTGCTCCTCCGAGGTTCAATGTCTCTTTGTCTCTGTCCAACCGTCCATCCGTTTTCTTCATGCTGGCTGGAGTCGGTCCCACTGGGCATTGATGCACGTTTAACCCAGGACAGGTCATCAGTCCCTCAGAGGGCCGTGTAGTGTATTATCCACCTGAACATTTTTGCTTTAATATCTTCAATTATCTTATGTTTTTCATGGTGTTTTCTCAGCCTAAAAGTTAAGGGATAGGTCAGAGATCATTCACCATTTGGATAGGAACTTCATTTGTGATAAGTAAAAGTTTATAGTTAATTGGATAAATAAATTCAGATGTTACAAGAGAGAAAGGCACATGCATACAGCAAGATGTTTAGATTAGGTGTCTAGTAGTAGTGTGGAATGTACCCTGAGAAATGTGTTTCTTGTCATCTACCCATCTCTGTGGGTCATAGTTTTGGGGATACTTGACACTGTATCTATGTTTAAGTTAGCTTGGTCAAGAGGTTAAATGTCAGAAGGCATAGGTTAGATTCTGTTTTTAGATCCTGTCTTTGTCTGACCATCCTGGTCAGTTATATCCTTCTGTGGGAGAAGGTGGAGAATTAGAAAACGTATATAAGGTTAGAGCTTTAGGCCAAGAGAGGGTGATCTCAGATTGGACCAGAGATGCTCCACGATTCGACATTTTTGTACACTGTTCTTCTTCTTGTAATAAACTCTTTTTGAATGCAAGAAAATACGTGTCGGCGGTGATCCCTTCTCTTCATCAACACATCAATATACCACAGCCGACATAGAGACAACAACCTCACACACACACATTCACACTGACTGGAGTCGCAGATCGAGCTGATGTAAATGTCTCTGGACTGTGGGAAGAAGCTGGAGAAGCTGTAAACTCTGGAAGGAAAGGCCTTCGAGCTAACTCCTCAGGCTTGGACTCTGCTGTCCATTTACATCTCAAGGAGAAAGCCCACTCCTTTGAGGACAGCAATGTCCACATCCTAGACAGAGAGGACAGGTGGTTTGAAAGAGGAGGTAAAGAAGCCATCTATGTAAAAGTAGAGAAACCATCCCTCAACAGGGGAGGAGGTCTGAGACACCACCTATCTCCAATTTACAATGCTGCCCTTTCATCCCTTCCCAGGAGATTCAACAATCTAATCTCAAAGAACAACCACTGTTCACAAGTGGCAAGTGACTCCAACGACTGTCGTTATAACAACATAGGGCACTAACGAAGTCGAAACCAACCTTCCATCAAAGACAGTCACTTAAACGACTGTCGTTGGCACTTGGAGCACAAAAAAGGGAACCAGTGACATCATCACCCTTGTGAACGCCCTCACAACAGGTTAAAGGGACAACGAGGAGTTTTGAAAAAGCGAAGTGTTTCCACGCTACATTTATGAGCCTCCGCACCGTGAAATTCTTTGACCGGTGCAAGACAGACTCATGTTTTCATTCATCAAGAATTAAAGTCAGAGGTTGGAAGACGATCACATACCGTCGTAGTTCCCACCATAAACGGAGATTCGGCGGCGTTATTCTCATGACTCGCCACGAAACCGAAAGTAAAGAAACGCTGGTCGGCTCGCCCAGCATTTCCACCACCACTAATAATAACAAAATAACCATAGAGACAAAACCATAGATTTATCTAAAATGGACCATTAACAAGTGGTGACGTAGATTCATCCACATTAATATGAGACTCTTTTATAACCAAATAGAAACTCCTCGTTGTCCCTTTAAATACCTGGGTCTCCACACCAGATAGTTGGACCAGTCCCAGCCTGGTCAGATGCTACATGAACTGATGAAGGTGAAACGTCTTCTAGACAAATAACCAAGTCCAGTTGCTTTTGATCTAAACTTCTTTGGGGATAACGATGGGTTAGGGATCTAACCACGGCTTCACCTCGCTGCTCTCATTCCCACACAAGTGAACTATAAATTATGAAATGAATCCTCAGGGCGTCGTGCTGAAGCTGCTGAAGGTCTGGGGTTACCACGGGGACGGAGGAGAGGACGCTGTCGTCACGGGGACGGAGGAGAGGAGGAAGGTGGAGGTCAAAGACGACCGACCTCAGGTAACGGCCAAACAAACAACGAGTCATAGTTGTTTTTGTCTGTAAAACTAAGCAGCACAACAACAGAGAACAGAGTCTGATTCATGTCTAAGCCTCAGGGGGGGGGGGGGGGGGGGGGTCACCTCCGTCCTCAGTGGAAACTATGTCAGAACAAGTCTGGTCACAGCAGCCAAATGTTACCTCACTGACCAATAACAGAGCGTCTTCACAACGAGACAAGGACAGGACATCAGACACAACCAAGAACCAAATATTTCATGGATGACACCTTGAAGCATGAACTCTGGGTCCGTACTCTACTCTGTTATTATTACTACGCACTGGCCCTTTAGTTTAGTTCATGTCCTGAAAACAAAATGTTTGGTGAGACCTTCTCCATTCACCTTCTCTTACTGAAGTTATAGCAAATATAAAAGACCTTCTTCTGGAAAGACTAAGTGCCAAATTAAAAGGAAATGATGACACTTATTATTATTGTATGGCCTCTAATGGATTACTGCCTAAGGATCGAAGTGAAACTATCCAGAGGGGAAACACTGGCTTAGAAAGTACGCAACTGAGCAGACCGGTGAGAAAAAATATTTCCTAAAGGGAAGGGTACAAGTGTTGTTGGTTGTTGTCCCCGCCCCCCTTTTTTTCCTTTAAACTTGTTTTATTCTTTTCTTTTCATATTCTACTTTATTTGAATTTTGATTATTCACTTTATCCCCTATAGCTCAGACCAATATTTGATGATGTATGCTTAGTTGAACATTGTTTGCATTGTTGTAAATTCAGAAAATCTGCATCGTGACAGTTAAAGTCATAGTTCATAAAACTTCAGATCCTCCTGTTCAATCATTCCATCTGCCACATGACATCATCGTTTACTGAGTCACATGACCCTGAATGAAAACGTGCTCGGCTTAATTCAGAGAAGCAGTCCAAGTCCTTCCGGCAGTGGGATTTAAAGCCCAAGTCTCAACACTGTGGGGATTATTATGGGATTAATATCAGTGTGCAGGGTTACAGGGTCACAGTCATGTTGGTCGAGGTGAACACGTCCGTCACTAAAACAAACCAACACTAAAACAAACCAACACAACCATGTTTAACACAACCATGTTTCTACCTGAAACCTCTGAGTGTGCAGTTCCTCTCCTGACCACTAGAGGGAGTCGCTCCCATAGACTCCCATGTTAATGTACTTTAACTTTACAGTGGAAACAAGCAGGTTAACAGTAGTAACAGCAGTAGTAACAGTAGTAGTAGCAGCAGTCGTAACTGTTGTATACTACTGTTACTACTACTTAACAGGTTAACAGTAGCAATAGTAGCAGTAGTTGTAACAGTAATAGTAACAGTAATAGTACACTGCAAAAACTCTAAATCTTTCCAAGAATATTTGTCTTATTTCTTGTCAAAATGTCTAATTTCTAGTCAAAACTAATCTCTTTTCACTTAAAATAAGACTCATCACCTAAAAATGAACTTGTTTTTAGATAATTTTTCACTTGTTTCAAACTAATTTTCACTTGAAATAAGTAGAAAAATCTGCCAGTGAAAGCAAGTTTTTTGTGTTTGTAATAAGAAAGAAAAACTTGCTCCACTATCAGATTTTTCTACTTATTTCAAGTGAAAATCTGCTTGAAAGAAGTAAAAAGTGTCTAAAAACAAGCTGCTTTTAATGTGATGAGTCTTATTTTAAGTAGAATGAGATTGTCTCGACTAGAAATAAGACAAATGTTCTTGGTAAGAGTTTGAGTTTTTGCAGTGTAGTAACAGTAGAAGTAGCAGCAGTCATAGCAACAGTAGTACGTAGGCCTAACACGGGAGCGTACCGATGTTCCCCGGTAACAATACATACTGGGGAACATAGGACCCTCTTTCTAAGAAAAAGGTTCAATGTTCCCCACTGTTAGATTAGATTATACTTTATTTCATCCCCGAGGGTTAGGGTTAGAGGGAAGCAGCATTTAACAAAAGGAAATAAAAGCAGGACAAATAATGAAACACACAATTCATAAAAATACTTTAAAAAGAAGAAGAAGTTAGGGTTACCGGGGAACATAGGACCTTTTTTTAAAAAAAAAAAGGGTCCTATGTTCCCCGCTGTTGTTGGTTGATGGACTCTCTCTACTTATCTGGACTCTATCTATCTATCTGGCCTGTCTAGCCTCTACCTGCTCTTTTTACTAAACTTAACCAACTCCTTTCTTCATTGCCTAAACCTAACCGATGGGACAATTAGCCTAAACTTCTCACTCAAAGTCACAACTCAACTTCTCAAAAATAGGCCCAAATCTGCCCAAATATGTCACTCATAACTCCACTTCCAGGTATGGGACCAAAAATTGCATGTTCCCGGGTGATTTTGGGGAAAAGCGGGGACCAAGGAACCCTTTTTCTAAAGAAGGGTCCCTTGGTCCCCATTTTTCCCACATTTTTCCCCTTGTTCCATTGGGAACAAGGGACCCTTCTTTAGAAAAAGGGTCCCTTTTTCCCCCTTTTTCCCAAAAAGGGTCCTATGTTCACCGGTCACATACAATGCGGGGAACATAGGGATGACCCCCCCTAACACTAGTTGTAACAGTAGCAGTAGTAGTTAAAAGTAGTAGCAATAGTTGTCATAACAGTAACAGTAGCAGTAGTTAGCAGTAACAGTAGTAGTTACAGTGGTAGTAACAGTAGTTATCAGTTAGCATTTAGCAGTTAGCAACAGGTCTGTTTACCTACAGACTCACCTCTCTCTCTCTCCTGCCGGTCTGCAGACAGTCGCTGTCTCTCGCCCCGCTCCAGCTCAGCCTCCTGATGACGTCATCATGATGTCATCGCCTTCATGTGTTCATGTGTTCATACCTTCATGTTGTTGTTGTGTCTCGGCAGCAGAGTTGATTGTTCAGAGAGAACAGAGAGCAGCTTGTCAGTGTGTGTGTGTGTGTGTGTGTGTGTGTGTGTGTGTGTGTGTGTGTGTGTGTGTGTGTGTGTGTGTGTGTGTGTGTGTGTGAGGGTGTGTGTGTGAGCATTAGCAGGGCTTACAGAGCTTAATGAGCAGGATAAGTAGGCCAACCAACCAACCAACGTGCTGCTGCAGTTGGACTGTTTAGACTCTGTGTGTTAAAGCTGCACCGGTCTCATCGTTATCACCTTATAGTCTCTATTGATTAGAATAACGATGATGATGAAGATGATGAAGAGGAAGATGAAGAGAGAGATGAAGAGGAGGAGGAGGAGGAGGACACACACCTGTTTATTGAATATGAGTGAGATGCATTTTAAAACCAGTGTGAACAGGTGTGGTATAAAACATGGAAACATCTTGTTGCTTCAACACCAAAACAAGTAAAGTTAAAGCTCCAAGCAGCCAATGAATGGACACAGCCAATCAGGGGGCTCGTTGTCCTGCAGGGTCAGGGTCAGCACGCCACTTAAAGCCCCCCCCCCCTCCAACGACCCTTTTTGGTTATTTTAAAACATTCTCTGTGGTCTTTAAATTGTGATTATTATGAAGTTTTTAGCGAAAATCACAAAACCTGTGTCATTTCCCAGAGCTCTTCTCTCCTTCTGCACAGCACCAGCAGCTCATTAGCAATGCACCTCTGGAGGGGGGGGGGGGGGGGGGGGGGCTGCTCTGCAACCACCCACCCCCCCCTCACTGTAGCACTAGTGCCCTCCCCTGGGGTTGTGACACGTCAACCCCAGTCTTCCGTTGGTTCACAGCAATTAGAAGCAATTTTGCACTTCCTTTTCTGCTGCTATGTCCTCTAACACAAGAAGAATACCACAGGAACATGTGAAAAGCACGAAAAACACGATTTTCATGGGAGGGGGTCTTTAAAGGACGACTCGGTGGCGTTGACGTGGTCACGGCGCCATCGTCCTTCAGCCTCTTTAACAACCAGCTCATTAAGCAGCAGCAGCGTTCTCTCACTCTCACTATGAACTCTTTACACCATCAGAACAGTTTGTTCTGTTTCATTTACAAGTGCAGGTCGACTTGAAGTATTCATAGACGGGTCCGGGGGGGCGTTTTGACCTTCCCATATCAGAAACCCTACAACAGCTACATCTTTACATCTTTACAGCCCGACGTCTGAGCTACGTTTAGAGAGTTTTTGAGAATGTTCAAAAAAAGCAAATCATTTTTCCTAAGAAGAAGAAAAGAAGAAAAACTATTTGAAAAACAACAGAGTCTTCTCCTCCAGGTCCAGGTCCAGGTCCAGGTCCAGGTCCACAATGGAAATAAGCTGATGGCTTTTTTGTGTTTTTATCCCTTTGGCAGAGGTTGTGTCGACTTATGTTGTCTGTTGTCAATAAAGATGTCAATCAATCAATCAATCAATCAATCAATCAATCAATCAATCAATCAATCAATCAATCAATCAATCAATCAATCAATCAATCAATCAATCAATCAATCAATCAAAAGGTCCAGGACCAGGTCCAGGTCCAGGACCAGGACCAGGACCAGGTCCAGGTCCAGGTCCAGGTCCAGGTCCCGGTCCAGGTTCAGGTCTGACAGCACAGCAGCCGGTGGAAGACGTTCCTGAACTCGGCGTTGAAGGCCGTGTAAATTATGGGATTCACAGCACTGTTGAGGTAGCCCAGCCACGTTACCACGGAGATGAGGGTGGGGCTGATGTCACACGACTGACACCACACCTTGGTGACGTGGATGACGAAGAATGGCGTCCAACAGGCCAGAAACACTCCTGAGACACAGACACACAGAGACAGAGGGTCAATTCCTGCCCAATCTCAAGAAATCATTTAACAGCTTTTCATTTTGCTGGTTGCCGCGAGATGCATTCTGGGAAACTTGTCATAGCCCTCCGTTTGAAGGTCCAGATAGCCCGACCACTTCCCCCTAACCCTCTGTCCTAACGGGAATTGGGACACCCCTACCCCTACACGGGAACACGCAAAACGGAGGGGTAGGGCCAAGGGGGGAAATGGGATTGGGCCTAAGAATTGACCCTTCGCATAAGCCCCGCCCCCTTGGTTACTGTTGCTACGGCGGGCAAGCTTTCACTCCCAGCCATGCTCCTGGCAGTATTTGGTATCGATTTCAAAGGAAATATCAGCAAATGTCTGGATAAACTGTTCTGAGATAATAGAGAGAAGAAGTCACAAAGATCATTCAGAGTTTTCAGTGACGTGACTCGCGCAGGACGATGAAACATCTGTTCAACGACAGGACTGGACAATGTACAGAGCAGCAGTAAGGACCGGTAATTTTACCGTCTATCAACCCACCAAGACTTACGTCATCTCACTGGTCATGAAACGTTGTCAAACTGCAAGTTTTGGGGCGATTGTGAACCACATACAGCTTTCGCTGCTGTTTTTTTCTCCCACCGCTGTATCAGTCAGTGAAAGCAGTCCCTGCCTGGAGGATCCCTCGCCTAAAAGCCCAGGTAAAAGCCCTAAAAGCCCTAAAAGCCCAGGTAAAAGCCCTAAAGCCCAGGTAAAAGCCCTAAAAGCCCAGTTAAAAGCCCTAACAGCCCTAACAGCCCAGGTAAAAGCCCTAAAAGCCCTAACAGCCCAGGTAAAAGCCCTAAAAGCCCATGTAAAAGCCCTAAAAGCCCAGGTAAAAGCCCTAAAAGCCCATGTAAAAGCCCTAACAGCCCAGGTAAAAGCCCTAAAAGCCCATGTAAAAGCCCTAAAAGCCCAGGTAAAAGCCCTAACAGCCCAGATAAAAGCCCTAGAAGCCCAGATAAAAGCCCTAGAAGCCCATGTAAAAGCCCTAAAAGCCCAGGTAAAAGCCCTAAAAGTACAGCTGTCATTTCGGAGGTGAACATATGGTTATCACCATATTTACACTTGCTCAAGTCAAAAAAAAAAGTCCGCTCGTATCTGAACATCTCTATATTGCTGCTGCCGCCGCCGCCACCGCCGTAGTAGCAGCAGCAGCAACAACATCCTTCTCTACAAACAAATGTTTTTCGTCCTAGTCTCAAAATGTGTCCACAAAAGCAAACGTAATGACTCACTGCGGAGAGCTTGCCAGGCCTATAGTTACGGTTGCTAACGTAGGATTGGACAATAGCCGTTTGTGGGAGGAGTTGGCGAAGGGTCAATTGGAATGGGCTCTATGCACAGCTCCACCACTTCCTGAATTGAAGGCAGCTCCTTCATTTCCTGTCTTACATTATTGGACCAACTGATGAATCCAGGTGTGTCTGAGTAGTCACAATGGTGAGACACACCTGGATTCATCAGTTGGTCCAATAATGTAAGACAGGAAATGAAGGAGCTGCCTTAAATTCAGGAAGTAGTGGAGCTGTGCATAGAGCCCATTGGGCAGTACTGGTTCTGGTTCTGGTTGTGGTTGTGGTTGTGGTTGTGGTTGTGGTTGTGCTACTCACCGACGACGACGGGCAGCACCTTCATGGCCTTACGCTCCCGCCCGCTGACTCTGCTGCTCTTGCTGTTCCTTCTTCTTCCTCTCTTCTTGTTGCTGCTGCTGCTGTTCTTGGTCACGACACTGTTCTCTCTGCTCAGTCCGTCTGCATCTCCATCCCTCCGCTCCGTCCCCTCGCCGTCCGACACGCTGTCCATCTGGGTCACCACCACGTCCCCATCCTGACACTTCTCCTCCTTAACCGGGGTTACCGGGGTTACCGGGGGCATCGTCGTCGTGGGGCCGGTCGCCACGGCGTCCCTCTCTACTTTAGCTCGCCGTAGGGCATAGATATTCTCCATAAAGTGCTGAAAAATAATCATTTTCATTAGAATTTGTCAGGCGAACAGTAGTAGTTTTTTTTTGTCTTGGGATGTTGAGGGTGATATCTTAAAATCGAGTTGCAACAAACCCCAGAATCTTTTTTTCCTGCCTCCCCCTATGTGTCAAGATACTCTCTGCCAAATGTTATAGTTGTATGACTATTTATGCCATTGTAGTACCTAAATATTTGCATTTACATCATTTCACCAGCAAAACGACCCCAGAAAGGGGTTTTGTCCCCTGTAGCTTTCCAGCAGCTAGTTGACCGGGTTGTCCACCCAGGTTTTAATCCTTCAACTTCCTACAGATCATTTCTGCTGTCAAACCTTTTACAACGCTCCCTGTCTGTTCTCCAAAAAACTGGGATTTTGCCCCCTGGTATAGACCGAATCTCCTTGTTGTTGACATTCTACTTCCTGGTAGAAAACCAGTTGTAATTTGAATGAGATCAATAGTAACAAACGAGAGTTTAGCTATATATCATATTTTTCACGCCCTATCACTTGTGTTGCTATGTGTTGTATTTATTCAGTTTGGGGGAATCACAGTGTCTAGAAAGCATCAGTGGCTCAGCTGACAGGGACAGCTAACGGTAGCTAAGCTAACGGTAGCTAAGCTAACGGTAGCTAAGCTAACAGCCGTAGCTAAGCTAACAGCAGGACGTCAGCTGTTAAAACCCTCCCGTTGTGGGACACGACATGAAACTACTCCAGTTAGCTCAGTCATGTTGGAACTCAGATATCCGCTGGAGAAAATATTTTTTCATGGAGCGTTTATTGAGTCACTGAGTTATTAAAGTTAAACAGGTAGCTAACCGTTAGCCCGGCTAATCTATGATAACCATGACTAATTACAAAAATGTGCACACAGAAATAGTAATGTTTGTCCAATCATTGGTTTTATAAACTTTACAAACATCAGATTAGTCTAAACGGTGATATAGTGACGTGAAAAATTAGATAAATATAGTGAAACTCTCGTCCGTCACTATTGTTCTCATGCTGGTTTTCTACCAGGAAGTAGTTGTAAACAACAAGGAGATTTGTTCTATGGTTATAGGTCTCATGAGGGATCAGGGAGGTTGTAGTTGTGTTAATTAAAGCCGTGAGTGAGTGGACGGTCGAGTCGGCTCGACGCACCTGAGACCGGCTGCGACCGCCCCAGCGCCGCAGTCCTCTGAACATCCAATAATACAAGCAGAGCATGACGGGACAGGGCAGGAAGAAGGAGCAGATGGACGAGTAGACGACGAAGCGCTCGTCCTCCAGTCGACACACGCTGGGGTCTCGACCCGGGACCCGGTTCAGACCGAACACCACCGGACTGGCCACGCCCAGAGAGAGAACCCACGTAGCAGCGATGAGCAGCAGCTGGCGAAGACTGAACTGGTTCCTGTTGTACTGCAGAGGGACCACCACCGCTACGTACCTAGGGGAGAGTGGGGTAATGTGAGACACCCCCTATATCTAGAAAACGGAACACAATTATGTCATGTGACCATTATGTTTTCAAGCCCCTTCCATTTCCCCATGGCCATGAAGGAGAGGACCTCATGATGCTGTGGAAAGCATGTTTTTTTCACAAAAATATGATTATTGCATGTAAAAGTAAATGTTCTTGCTGTCAACTTGAAATTTACGCACTGCACAAGTAAGTGCACTTGCTCATAGTGTACTGCAAATAAGTGCACTATGAGAAGTATGTGAAGAGAAGTATTTCTGCTACCCTTTGAGGCAATAAATCTATCTATCTATCTATCTATCTATCTATCTATCTATCTATCTATCAAGACTGCAGGTGGACTCACCTGTCCACGCTGATGGCACACAGGTTGAGGATGGAGGCCGTGCACAGCATCACGTCCATGGTCATCAGAGCGTCACACACGTAGAAGCTCAACGTCCAGATCCCCAGAAACTGGAGAGACACACACACAATGAACTCAGTTACACAACACCAGCAACAACAAGCAACATGACAGAAAGGGAAACGGAGTTACACAACACCAGCAACACGACAGAAAGGGAAACAGGAGAAGCATAAAGCCCCCATCACCATTCACAATACATTCATTTCATCACAATGTTTCTTTCTTAACATGTGTGATACAACAGCAGAGCAGCCAGACCAGAATAACCTTAAACCTCTTTCTCTGGGTTTAAATCCATTTATAAATGTCTAGAACAGAGTTTCATATTTCTTTTTGAAAAGCCCACAACTAGTTTCTTGATGTTTTAACCTCATCATCTAGTTTGTTCCACTGTTTGACACCAGTGACTGAGACAAGTCTCCTCTGTTCTTTGGCTTTTCACACCAAGTACGTTGTAGATTTAATGTGCATGGAGGTTTTATCTGGGTGGACAGTCTATTTATTTATTTATTTATTATGTTTTATTGGGTTTTTTATCTTTAGTATTTTATATGTTTATTGTGTTTTATTTTGCTGCACAGCCCTAAACCTTAGTGTTTATTTTAAAGGTGCCATATGTAAGAATGTGGCCAAAAACAGTTACTGCAGTGAAATTCAAAACACAGCAATCTGATTTTTTCTCCCAGTCGTAGCAGCAGCTCAGTGGACCAGACCGTGACTGGGAGAGAGCGCTAGGGGGCGCTACATGCCAACACGTAAACATAAACATAAACATGATTTGCAGTCTGCAAAAAAAGGTTTTTAATGCAAATACTCTGGCTGTGCTATTGTTGTTGGTGAGTTCATCATGTTATATGAACATTATTCCTGAGTCTCTGTGACATATTAGGAGGATTTTACAGCCAGTTGCTTTAGATTTCTTACATATTGTCCTACCTTTAAGACTGTGCTTTCTGAATAAATTGTGTTGTGTTGTGTTGTTGTGTTGTGTTGTGTTGTGTTGTGTTGTGTTGTGTTGTGTTGTGTTGTGCTGTGCTGTGCTGTGTTGTGTTGTGTTGTGTTGTGTTGTGCTGTGCTGTGCTGTGCTGTGCTGTGCTGTGCTGTGCTGTGCTGTGCTGTGCTGTGCTGTGCTGTGCTGTGCTGTGCTGTGCTGTGCTGTGCTGTGCTGTGCTGTGCTGTGCTGTGCTGTGTTGTGTTGTGCTGTGCTGTGCTGTGCTGTGCTGTGCTGTGCTGTGCTGTGCTGTGCTGTGCTGTGTTGTGTTGTGTTGTGTTGTGTTGTGTTGTGTTGTGTTGTGCTGTGCTGTGTTGTGTTGTGTTGTGTTGTGTTGTGTTGTGTTGTGCTGTGCTGTGCTGTGCTGTGCTGTGTTGTGTTGTGTTGTGTTGTGTTGTGTTGTGCTGTGCTGTGCTGTGCTGTGCTGTGCTGTGCTGTGTTGTGTTGTGTTGTGCTGTGTTGTGTTGTGTTGTGTTGTGTTGTGTTGTGTTGTGTTGTGTTGTGTTGTGCTGTGCTGTGTTGTGTTGTGCTGTGCTGTGCTGTGTTGTGTTGTGCTGTGCTGTGCTGTGCTGTGTTGTGTTGTGTTGTGCTGTGTCGTGTTGTGTCGTGTTGTGTGTTGTCGTGTTGTGTTGTGTCGTGTCGTGTCGTGTTGTGTCGTGTCGTGTCGTGTCGTGTCGTGTCGTGTCGTGTCGTGTCGTGTTGTGTGTTGTCGTGTTGTGTCGTGTCGTGTCGTGTCGTGTCGTGTTGTGTCGTGTTGTGTGTTGTCGTGTTGTGTCGTGTCGTGTCGTGTCGTGTCGTGTCGTGTCGTGTCGTGTTGTGTTGTGTCGTGTCGTGTCGTGTTGTGTTGTGTTGTGTCGTGTCGTGTTGTGTCGTGTTGTGTGTTGTCGTGTTGTGTCGTGTCGTGTTGTGTCGTGTCGTGTTGTGTGTTGTCGTGTTGTGTCGTGTCGTGTCGTGTCGTGTCGTGTCGTGTCGTGTCGTGTCGTGTCGTGTCGTGTCGTGTCGTGTCGTGTCGTGCTGTGCTGTGCTGTGTTGTGTTGTGTCGTGCTGTGCTGTGCTGTGCTGTGCTGTGTTGTGTTGTGTTGTGTTGTGTTGTGTTGTGTTGTGCTGTGCTGTGTTGTGTTGTGTTGTGTCGTGTCGTGCTGTGCTGTGCTGTGTTGTGTTGTGTTGTGTTGTGTTGTGTTGTGCTGTGCTGTGCTGTGTTGTGTTGTGTTGTGTTGTGTCGTGTCGTGCTGTGCTGTGTTGTGTTGTGTTGTGTTGTGTTGTGTTGTGCTGTGCTGTGCTGTGTTGTGTTGTGTTGTGTTGTGTTGTGTCGTGTCGTGCTGTGTCGTGTTGTGTCGTGTTGTGTGTTGTCGTGTTGTGTTGTGTTGTGTTGTGTTGTGTTGTGCTGTGTCGTGTCGTGTTGTGTCGTGTCGTGCTGTGTCGTGTTGTGTCGTGTTGTGTGTTGTCGTGTTGTGTTGTGTCGTGTCGTGTCGTGTCGTGTCGTGTCGTGTTGTGTGTTGTCGTGTCGTGTCGTGTTGTGTGTTGTCGTGTCGTGTCGTGTCGTGTCGTGTCGTGTCGTGTCGTGTTGTGTGTTGTCGTGTCGTGTCGTGTTGTGTGTTGTCGTGTCGTGTCGTGTCGTGTCGTGTCGTGTTGTGTGTTGTCGTGTCGTGTCGTGTTGTGTAGTGTCGTGTCGTGTCGTGTCGTGTCGTGTCGTGTCGTGTCGTGTTGTGTCGTGTTGTGTGTTGTCGTGTTGTGTCGTGTCGTGTCGTGTCGTGTTGTGTCGTGTCGTGTTGTGTGTTGTCGTGTTGTGTTGTGTCGTGTCGTGTCGTGTTGTGTCGTGTTGTGTGTTGTCGTGTCGTGTCGTGTCGTGTCGTGTCGTGTCGTGTAGTGTTGTGTCGTGTTGTGTCGTGTCGTGTAGTGTTGTGTCGTGTTGTGTCGTGTCGTGTTGTGTCGTGTTGTGTCGTGTCGTGTAGTGTTGTGTCGTGTTGTGTCGTGTCGTGTCGTGTCGTGTCGTGTCGTGTTGTGTGTTGTCGTGTTGTGTTGTGTCGTGTCGTGTCGTGTCGTGTCGTGTCGTGTTGTGTGTTGTCGTGTTGTGTCGTGTCGTGTCGTGTCGTGCTGTGCTGTGCTGTGTTGTGTCGTGTCGTGCTGTGCTGTGCTGTGCTGTGTTGTGTTGTGTTGTGTTGTGTTGTGTTGTGTTGTGCTGTGCTGTGCTGTGTTGTGTTGTGTTGTGTTGTGTTGTGTTGTGTTGTGCTGTGCTGTGCTGTGTTGTGTTGTGTCGTGTCGTGCTGTGCTGTGTTGTGTTGTGTTGTGTTGTGTTGTGTTGTGTTGTGCTGTGCTGTGTTGTGTTGTGTTGTGTTGTGTCGTGTCGTGCTGTGTCGTGTTGTGTTGTGTCGTGTTGTGTGTTGTCGTGTTGTGTTGTGTTGTGTTGTGTTGTGTCGTGTTGTGTGTTGTCGTGTTGTGTTGTGTTGTGTTGTGTTGTGTTGTGCTGTGTCGTGTCGTGTTGTGTCGTGTCGTGCTGTGTCGTGTTGTGTCGTGTTGTGTGTTGTCGTGTTGTGTTGTGTTGTGCTGTGCTGTGTTGTGTTGTGTTGTGTTGTGTCGTGTCGTGCTGTGTCGTGTTGTGTCGTGTTGTGTGTTGTCGTGTTGTGTTGTGTCGTGTCGTGTCGTGTCGTGTCGTGTCGTGTTGTGTGTTGTCGTGTCGTGTCGTGTTGTGTGTTGTCGTGTCGTGTTGTGTGTTGTCGTGTCGTGTCGTGTCGTGTCGTGTTGTGTTGTGTCGTGTCGTGTCGTGTCGTGTCGTGTCGTGTCGTGTTGTGTGTTGTCGTGTCGTGTCGTGTCGTGTCGTGTCGTGTTGTGTGTTGTCGTGTCGTGTCGTGTCGTGTAGTGTCGTGTCGTGTCGTGTCGTGTCGTGTCGTGTCGTGTTGTGTCGTGTCGTGTCGTGTCGTGTCGTGTCGTGTCGTGTCGTGTCGTGTCGTGTCGTGTCGTGTCGTGTTGTGTCGTGTTGTGTGTTGTCGTGTTGTGTCGTGTCGTGTCGTGTCGTGTTGTGTCGTGTCGTGTTGTGTGTTGTCGTGTTGTGTTGTGTCGTGTCGTGTCGTGTTGTGTCGTGTTGTGTGTTGTCGTGTCGTGTCGTGTCGTGTCGTGTCGTGTCGTGTAGTGTTGTGTCGTGTTGTGTCGTGTCGTGTAGTGTTGTGTCGTGTTGTGTCGTGTTGTGTGTTGTCGTGTCGTGTCGTGTCGTGTCGTGTCGTGTCGTGTCGTGTTGTGTGTTGTCGTGTCGTGTCGTGTTGTGTCGTGTTGTGTGTTGTCGTGTCGTGTCGTGTCGTGTCGTGTCGTGTCGTGTCGTGTCGTGTTGTGTCGTGTTGTGTCGTGTTGTGTGTTGTCGTGTCGTGTCGTGTCGTGTCGTGTCGTGTAGTGTTGTGTCGTGTCGTGTCGTGTCGTGTCGTGTCGTGTCGTGTCGTGTCGTGTCGTGTCGTGTAGTGTTGTGTCGTGCTGTGTTGTGTCGTGTCGTGTTGTGTCGTGTTGTGTGTTGTCGTGTCGTGTCGTGTCGTGTCGTGTTGTGTTGTGTTGTGTCGTGTCGTGTGTTGTCGTGTCGTGTCGTGTCGTGTCGTGTCGTGTTGTGTCGTGTCGTGTCGTGTCGTGTCGTGTGTTGTCGTGTCGTGTCGTGTCGTGCTGTGTCGTGTTGTGTCGTGTTGTGTGTTGTCGTGTTGTGTTGTGTCGTGTCGTGTCGTGTCGTGTCGTGTCGTGTCGTGTTGTGTGTTGTCGTGTCGTGTCGTGTCGTGTCGTGTCGTGTTGTGTCGTGTTGTGTCGTGTTGTGTGTTGTCGTGTTGTGTTGTGTCGTGTCGTGTCGTGTCGTGTCGTGTCGTGTTGTGTCGTGTTGTGTGTTGTCGTGTTGTGTTGTGTCGTGTCGTGTCGTGTCGTGTCGTGTCGTGTCGTGTTGTGTGTTGTCGTGTCGTGTCGTGTCGTGTCGTGTCGTGTCGTGTGTTGTCGTGTCGTGTCGTGTCGTGTCGTGTCGTGTTGTGTTGTGTCGTGTCGTGTCGTGTCGTGTCGTGTCGTGTCGTGTTGTGTGTTGTCGTGTCGTGTCGTGTTGTGTCGTGTTGTGTCGTGTTGTGTGTTGTCGTGTCGTGTCGTGTTGTGTTGTGTTGTGTTGTGTCGTGTTGTGTCGTGTTGTGTCGTGTCGTGTTGTGTCGTGTTGTGTCGTGTTGTGTCGTGTCGTGTTGTGTTGTGTCGTGTCGTGTTGTGTCGTGTTGTGTCGTGTTGTGTGTTGTCGTGTCGTGTCGTGTTGTGTTGTGTTGTGTCGTGTTGTGTCGTGTCGTGTCGTGTCGTGTCGTGTCGTGTCGTGTTGTGTCGTGCTGTGTTGTGTCGTGTCGTGTCGTGTCGTGTCGTGTCGTGTCGTGTCGTGTCGTGTCGTGTCGTGCTGTGTTGTGTTGTGTTGTGTCGTGTTGTGTCGTGTCGTGTCGTGTCGTGTTGTGTCGTGTTGTGTTGTGTTGTGTTGTGTCGTGTCGTGTCGTGTCGTGTCGTGTCGTGTTGTGTCGTGTTGTGTCGTGTTGTGTGTTGTCGTGTCGTGTCGTGTCGTGTCGTGTCGTGTCGTGTCGTGTCGTGTCGTGTTGTGTGTTGTCGTGTCGTGTCGTGTTGTGTTGTGTTGTGTTGTGTCGTGTTGTGTCGTGTCGTGTCGTGTCGTGTTGTGTCGTGTTGTGTGTTGTCGTGTCGTGTCGTGTCGTGTTGTGTTGTGTTGTGTTGTGTCGTGTCGTGTCGTGTCGTGTCGTGTCGTGTTGTGTCGTGTTGTGTCGTGTTGTGTGTTGTCGTGTCGTGTCGTGTCGTGTCGTGTCGTGTCGTGTCGTGTCGTGTCGTGCTGTGTAGTGTTGTGTTGTGTCGTGTCGTGTCGTGTCGTGTCGTGTCGTGCTGTGTAGTGTTGTGTTGTGTCGTGTAGTGTCGTGTCGTGTCGTGTCGTGCTGTGTTGTGTAGTGTTGTGTCGTGTCGTGTTGTGTCATGTCGTGCTGTGTAGTGTTGTGTTGTGTCGTGTCGTGTCGTGTCGTGTCGTGTCGTGTCGTGTTGTGTTGTGTTGTGTTGTGTCGTGCTGTGTTGTGTAGTGTTGTGTCGTGTCGTGTCGTGTCGTGTCGTGTCGTGTCGTGTTGTGTCGTGCTGTGTTGTGTCGTGTCGTGTCGTGTCGTGTCGTGTCGTGTCGTGTCGTGTCGTGCTGTGTTGTGTTGTGTTGTGTGTTGTCGTGTCGTGTCGTGTCGTGTCGTGTTGTGTCGTGTTGTGTCGTGTTGTGTGTTGTCGTGTCGTGTCGTGTCGTGTCGTGTCGTGTAGTGTTGTGTCGTGTCGTGTCGTGTCGTGTCGTGTCGTGTCGTGTCGTGTCGTGTCGTGTCGTGTAGTGTTGTGTCGTGCTGTGTTGTGTCGTGTCGTGTTGTGTCGTGTTGTGTGTTGTCGTGTCGTGTCGTGTCGTGTCGTGTTGTGTTGTGTTGTGTCGTGTCGTGTTGTGTCGTGTTGTGTGTTGTCGTGTCGTGTCGTGTCGTGTCGTGTTGTGTCGTGTTGTGTCGTGTTGTGTGTTGTCGTGTCGTGTCGTGTCGTGTCGTGTCGTGTAGTGTTGTGTCGTGTCGTGTCGTGTCGTGTCGTGTCGTGTCGTGTCGTGTCGTGTCGTGTCGTGTAGTGTTGTGTCGTGCTGTGTTGTGTCGTGTCGTGTTGTGTCGTGTTGTGTGTTGTCGTGTCGTGTCGTGTCGTGTCGTGTTGTGTTGTGTTGTGTCGTGTCGTGTTGTGTCGTGTTGTGTGTTGTCGTGTCGTGTCGTGTCGTGTCGTGTTGTGTTGTGTCGTGTCGTGTCGTGTCGTGTCGTGTCGTGTCGTGCTGTGTTGTGTTGTGTTGTGTGTTGTCGTGTCGTGTCGTGTCGTGTTGTGTCGTGTCGTGTCGTGTCGTGTCGTGCTGTGTTGTGTTGTGTTGTGTGTTGTCGTGTCGTGTCGTGTCGTGTCGTGTCGTGTCGTGTCGTGTCGTGTCGTGCTGTGTCGTGTCGTGTCGTGTCGTGTCGTGTCGTGTCGTGTCGTGTTGTGTCGTGCTGTGTTGTGTAGTGTTGTGTTGTGTCGTGTCGTGTCGTGTCGTGTCGTGTCGTGTCGTGTCGTGTCGTGTTGTGTCGTGCTGTGTTGTGTCGTGTCGTGTCGTGTCGTGTCGTGTCGTGTCGTGTCGTGCTGTGTTGTGTTGTGTTGTGTCGTGTTGTGTGTTGTCGTGTCGTGTCGTGTTGTGTCGTGTTGTGTGTTGTCGTGTCGTGTCGTGTCGTGTCGTGTCGTGCTGTGTTGTGTTGTGTTGTGTCGTGTCGTGTCGTGTCGTGTCGTGTTGTGTTGTGTTGTGTTGTGTCGTGTTGTGTGTTGTCGTGTCGTGTCGTGTCGTGTCGTGTCGTGTTGTGTGTTGTCGTGTCGTGTCGTGCTGTGTTGTGTTGTGTTGTGTGTTGTCGTGTCGTGTCGTGTCGTGTTGTGTCGTGTTGTGTCGTGTCGTGTCGTGCTGTGTTGTGTTGTGTGTTGTCGTGTCGTGTCGTGTCGTGTCGTGTCGTGTCGTGTCGTGCTGTGTTGTGTTGTGTTGTGTGTTGTCGTGTCGTGTCGTGTCGTGTCGTGTCGTGTCGTGTCGTGTCGTGTCGTGCTGTGTCGTGTCGTGTCGTGTCGTGTCGTGCTGTGTCGTGTCGTGTCGTGTCGTGTCGTGTTGTGTCGTGCTGTGTTGTGTAGTGTTGTGTTGTGTCGTGTCGTGTCGTGTCGTGTCGTGTCGTGTCGTGTCGTGTCGTGTCGTGTCGTGTCGTGTCGTGCTGTGTTGTGTCGTGTCGTGTCGTGTCGTGTCGTGTCGTGCTGTGTTGTGTTGTGTTGTGTTGTGTTGTGTCGTGTTGTGTGTTGTCGTGTCGTGTCGTGTTGTGTCGTGTTGTGTGTTGTCGTGTCGTGTCGTGTCGTGTCGTGTCGTGCTGTGTTGTGTTGTGTTGTGTGTTGTCGTGTCGTGTCGTGTCGTGTTGTGTTGTGTTGTGTTGTGTCGTGTTGTGTGTTGTCGTGTCGTGTCGTGTCGTGTCGTGTTGTGTGTTGTCGTGTCGTGTTGTGTCGTGTCGTGTCGTGTCGTGTCGTGTCGTGTCGTGTCGTGTCGTGCTGTGTTGTGTCGTGTCGTGTCGTGTCGTGTCGTGTCGTGTCGTGTCGTGCTGTGTTGTGTTGTGTTGTGTCGTGTTGTGTGTTGTCGTGTCGTGTCGTGTTGTGTCGTGTTGTGTGTTGTCGTGTCGTGTCGTGTCGTGTCGTGTCGTGCTGTGTTGTGTTGTGTTGTGTGTTGTCGTGTCGTGTCGTGTCGTGTTGTGTTGTGTTGTGTTGTGTCGTGTTGTGTGTTGTCGTGTCGTGTCGTGTCGTGTCGTGTTGTGTGTTGTCGTGTCGTGTTGTGTCGTGTTGTGTAGTGTTGTGTCGTGTCGTGTCGTGTTGTGTCATGTCGTGCTGTGTAGTGTTGTGTGTTGTCGTGTCGTGTCGTGTCGTGTCGTGTTGTGTGTTGTTGTGTCGTGTCGTGCTGTGCTGTGCTGTGCTGTGTTGTGTTGTGTTGTGTTGTGTTGTGTTGTGTTGTGCTGTGTTGTGCTGTGCTGTGCTGTGTTGTGTTGTGTTGTGTTGTGTTGTGTTGTGTTGTGCTGTGCTGTGCTGTGTTGTGTTGTGTCGTGTCGTGCTGTGCTGTGTTGTGTTGTGTTGTGTTGTGTTGTGTTGTGTTGTGCTGTGCTGTGCTGTGTTGTGTTGTGTTGTGTTGTGCTGTGCTGTGTTGTGTTGTGTTGTGTTGTGTCGTGTCGTGCTGTGTCGTGTTGTGTTGTGTCGTGTTGTGTGTTGTCGTGTTGTGTTGTGTTGTGTTGTGTTGTGTCGTGTTGTGTGTTGTCGTGTTGTGTTGTGTTGTGTTGTGTTGTGTTGTGCTGTGTCGTGTCGTGTTGTGTCGTGTCGTGCTGTGTCGTGTTGTGTCGTGTTGTGTGTTGTCGTGTTGTGTTGTGTTGTGCTGTGCTGTGTTGTGTTGTGTTGTGTTGTGTCGTGTCGTGCTGTGTCGTGTTGTGTCGTGTTGTGTGTTGTCGTGTTGTGTTGTGTCGTGTCGTGTCGTGTCGTGTCGTGTCGTGTTGTGTGTTGTCGTGTCGTGTCGTGTTGTGTGTTGTCGTGTCGTGTCGTGTTGTGTGTTGTCGTGTCGTGTCGTGTCGTGTCGTGTTGTGTTGTGTCGTGTCGTGTCGTGTCGTGTCGTGTCGTGTCGTGTCGTGTCGTGTTGTGTGTTGTCGTGTCGTGTCGTGTCGTGTCGTGTCGTGTTGTGTGTTGTCGTGTCGTGTCGTGTTGTGTAGTGTCGTGTCGTGTCGTGTCGTGTCGTGTCGTGTCGTGTCGTGTCGTGTCGTGTCGTGTCGTGTCGTGTTGTGTGTTGTCGTGTCGTGTCGTGTCGTGTCGTGTTGTGTCGTGTCGTGTCGTGTCGTGTTGTGTAGTGTCGTGTCGTGTCGTGTCGTGTCGTGTCGTGTCGTGTCGTGTCGTGTCGTGTCGTGTCGTGTCGTGTTGTGTGTTGTCGTGTCGTGTCGTGTCGTGTCGTGTTGTGTCGTGTCGTGTCGTGTCGTGTCGTGTGTTGTCGTGTCGTGTCGTGTCGTGCTGTGTCGTGTTGTGTCGTGTTGTGTGTTGTCGTGTTGTGTTGTGTCGTGTCGTGTCGTGTCGTGTCGTGTCGTGTCGTGTTGTGTGTTGTCGTGTCGTGTCGTGTCGTGTCGTGTCGTGTTGTGTCGTGTTGTGTCGTGTTGTGTGTTGTCGTGTTGTGTTGTGTCGTGTCGTGTCGTGTCGTGTCGTGTCGTGTTGTGTCGTGTTGTGTGTTGTCGTGTTGTGTTGTGTCGTGTCGTGTCGTGTCGTGTCGTGTCGTGTCGTGTTGTGTGTTGTCGTGTCGTGTCGTGTCGTGTCGTGTCGTGTCGTGTGTTGTCGTGTCGTGTCGTGTCGTGTCGTGTCGTGTTGTGTTGTGTCGTGTCGTGTCGTGTCGTGTCGTGTCGTGTCGTGTTGTGTGTTGTCGTGTCGTGTCGTGTTGTGTCGTGTTGTGTCGTGTTGTGTGTTGTCGTGTCGTGTCGTGTTGTGTTGTGTTGTGTTGTGTCGTGTTGTGTCGTGTTGTGTCGTGTCGTGTTGTGTCGTGTTGTGTCGTGTTGTGTCGTGTCGTGTTGTGTTGTGTCGTGTCGTGTCGTGTCGTGTTGTGTCGTGTTGTGTGTTGTCGTGTCGTGTCGTGTTGTGTTGTGTTGTGTTGTGTCGTGTCGTGTCGTGTTGTGTCGTGTCGTGTCGTGTCGTGTTGTGTCGTGTTGTGTGTTGTCGTGTCGTGTCGTGTCGTGTTGTGTTGTGTTGTGTTGTGTCGTGTCGTGTCGTGTCGTGTCGTGTCGTGTTGTGTCGTGTTGTGTTGTGTCGTGTCGTGTCGTGTTGTGTCGTGTTGTGTGTTGTCGTGTCGTGTCGTGTCGTGTCGTGTCGTGTTGTGTCGTGTTGTGTCGTGTCGTGTTGTGTCGTGTTGTGTCGTGTCGTGTCGTGTTGTGTTGTGTCGTGTCGTGTCGTGTCGTGTCGTGTCGTGTTGTGTCGTGTTGTGTGTTGTCGTGTTGTGTTGTGTCGTGTTGTGTCGTGTCGTGTCGTGTCGTGTCGTGTCGTGTCGTGTTGTGTGTTGTCGTGTCGTGTCGTGTCGTGTCGTGTCGTGTCGTGTGTTGTCGTGTCGTGTCGTGTCGTGTCGTGTCGTGTCGTGTCGTGTCGTGTCGTGCTGTGTTGTGTCGTGTCGTGTCGTGTCGTGTCGTGTCGTGTCGTGTCGTGTCGTGTCGTGTTGTGTCGTGCTGTGTTGTGTCGTGTCGTGTCGTGTCGTGTCGTGTCGTGTCGTGTCGTGTCGTGTCGTGTCGTGCTGTGTTGTGTTGTGTTGTGTCGTGTTGTGTCGTGTCGTGTCGTGTCGTGTTGTGTCGTGTTGTGTGTTGTCGTGTCGTGTCGTGTTGTGTTGTGTTGTGTTGTGTCGTGTTGTGTCGTGTCGTGTCGTGTCGTGTTGTGTCGTGTTGTGTGTTGTCGTGTCGTGTCGTGTCGTGTTGTGTTGTGTTGTGTTGTGTCGTGTCGTGTCGTGTCGTGTCGTGTCGTGTTGTGTCGTGTTGTGTCGTGTTGTGTGTTGTCGTGTCGTGTCGTGTCGTGTCGTGTCGTGTCGTGTCGTGTCGTGTCGTGTCGTGCTGTGTAGTGTTGTGTTGTGTCGTGTCGTGTCGTGTCGTGTCGTGTCGTGCTGTGTAGTGTTGTGTTGTGTCGTGTAGTGTCGTGTCGTGTCGTGTCGTGCTGTGTTGTGTAGTGTTGTGTCGTGTCGTGTTGTGTCATGTCGTGCTGTGTAGTGTTGTGTTGTGTCGTGTCGTGTCGTGTCGTGTCGTGTCGTGTCGTGTTGTGTTGTGTTGTGTTGTGTCGTGCTGTGTTGTGTAGTGTTGTGTCGTGTCGTGTCGTGTCGTGTCGTGTCGTGTCGTGTCGTGTCGTGTTGTGTCGTGCTGTGTTGTGTCGTGTCGTGTCGTGTCGTGTCGTGTCGTGTCGTGTCGTGTCGTGCTGTGTTGTGTTGTGTTGTGTGTTGTCGTGTCGTGTCGTGTCGTGTCGTGTTGTGTCGTGTTGTGTCGTGTTGTGTGTTGTCGTGTCGTGTCGTGTCGTGTCGTGTCGTGTAGTGTTGTGTCGTGTCGTGTCGTGTCGTGTCGTGTCGTGTCGTGTCGTGTCGTGTCGTGTAGTGTAGTGTTGTGTCGTGCTGTGTTGTGTCGTGTCGTGTTGTGTCGTGTCGTGTCGTGTCGTGTCGTGTCGTGTTGTGTCGTGCTGTGTTGTGTCGTGTCGTGTCGTGTCGTGTCGTGTCGTGTCGTGTCGTGTCGTGTCGTGCTGTGTTGTGTTGTGTCGTGTGTTGTCGTGTCGTGTCGTGTCGTGTTGTGTTGTGTTGTGTTGTGTCGTGTTGTGTCGTGTCGTGTCGTGTCGTGTTGTGTCGTGTTGTGTGTTGTCGTGTCGTGTCGTGTCGTGTTGTGTTGTGTTGTGTTGTGTCGTGTCGTGTCGTGTCGTGTCGTGTCGTGTCGTGTTGTGTCGTGTTGTGTCGTGTTGTGTGTTGTCGTGTCGTGTCGTGTCGTGTCGTGTCGTGTCGTGTCGTGTCGTGCTGTGTAGTGTTGTGTTGTGTCGTGTCGTGTCGTGTCGTGTCGTGTCGTGTCGTGCTGTGTAGTGTTGTGTTGTGTCGTGTAGTGTTGTGTCGTGTCGTGTCGTGCTGTGTTGTGTAGTGTTGTGTCGTGTCGTGTCGTGTTGTGTCATGTCGTGCTGTGTAGTGTTGTGTTGTGTCGTGTCGTGTCGTGTCGTGTCGTGTCGTGTCGTGTCGTGTCGTGTTGTGTCGTGTTGTGTTGTGTCGTGCTGTGTTGTGTAGTGTCGTGTCGTGTCGTGTCGTGTCGTGTTGTGTCGTGTCGTGTCGTGTCGTGTCGTGTCGTGTCGTGTTGTGTTGTGTTGTGTTGTGTCGTGCTGTGTTGTGTAGTGTTGTGTCGTGTCGTGTCGTGTCGTGTCGTGTCGTGTCGTGTCGTGTCGTGTCGTGTCGTGTCGTGCTGTGTTGTGTTGTGTTGTGTGTTGTCGTGTCGTGTCGTGTCGTGTTGTGTTGTGTTGTGTTGTGTCGTGTTGTGTGTTGTCGTGTCGTGTCGTGTCGTGTCGTGTTGTGTGTTGTCGTGTCGTGTCGTGTTGTGTCGTGTTGTGTGTTGTCGTGTCGTGTCGTGTCGTGTCGTGTAGTGTCGTGTCGTGTCGTGTCGTGTCGTGTCGTGTCGTGTCGTGTCGTGTCGTGTCGTGTCGTGTCGTGTGTTGTCGTGTCGTGTCGTGTCGTGTCGTGTCGTGTAGTGTTGTGTCGTGTCGTGTCGTGTCGTGTCGTGTCGTGTCGTGTCGTGTC
Source organism: Trachurus trachurus (assembly GCF_905171665.1). Lineage (NCBI taxonomy): Eukaryota > Metazoa > Chordata > Actinopteri > Carangiformes > Carangidae > Trachurus > Trachurus trachurus. Next base: position 443,061 of record NC_139912.1, read on the forward strand.
GTGTCGTGTTGTGTTGTGTTGTGTCGTGTCGTGTCGTGTCGTGTTGTGTTGTGTCGTGCTGTGTTGTGTCGTGTCGTGTCGTGTTGTGTTGTGTCGTGCTGTGTTGTGTAGTGTTGTGTCGTGTCGTGTCGTGTTGTGTCATGTCGTGCTGTGTAGTGTTGTGTTGTGTCGTGTCGTGTCGTGTCGTGTCGTGTCGTGTTGTGTTGTGTTGTGTTGTGTCGTGCTGTGTTGTGTAGTGTTGTGTTGTGTCGTGTTGTGTTGTGTGTCTGACCTCTGTGTAGACGTAGAGCGGCAGCACCAGCACGGCCAGCAGCAGGTCGTTGTGTTGTGTTGTGTTGTGTTGTGTTGTGTTGTGTTGTGTTGTGTTGTGTTGTGTGTCTGTCCTCTGACCTCTGTGTAGACGTAGAGCGGCAGCACCAGCACGGCCAGCAGCAGGTCGTTGTGTTGTGTTGTGTTGTGTTGTGTCGTGTCGTTGTGTTGTGTTGTGTGGTGTCGTGCCGTGTCGTGTTGTGTCGTGTCGTGTTGTGTTGTGTGTCCTCTGACCTCTGTGTAGACGTAGAGCGGCAGCACCAGCACGGCCAGCAGCAGGTCGTTGTGTTGTGTTGTGTTGTTGTGTTGTGTTGTTGTGTTGTGTTGTGTTGTGTTGTGTTGTGTTGTGTTGTGTTGTGTTGTGTTGTGTTGTGTCGTGTCGTGGTGTTGTGTTGTGTTGTGTTGTGTTGTGTAGTGTTGTGTGTCTGTCCTCTGACCTCTGTGTAGACGTAGAGCGGCAGCACCAGCACGGCCAGCAGCAGGTCGGCCACCGCCAGGCTGATGATGAAGTAGTTGTGTTGTGTTGTGTTGTGTTGTGTTGTGTTGTGTTGTGTTGTGTTGTGTTGTGTCGTGTCGTGTCGTTGTGTTGTGTTGTGTTGTTGTGTTGTGTTGTTGTGTTGTGTTGTGTTGTGTTGTGTCGTGTCGTTGTGTGGTGTTGTGTTGTGTTGTTGTGTTGTGTTGTGTGTCTGACCTCTGTGTAGACGTAGAGCGGCAGCACCAGCACGGCCAGCAGCAGGTCGTTGTGTTGTGTTGTGTTGTGTTGTGTCGTGTCGTTGTGTTGTGTTGTGTGGTGTCGTGCCGTGTCGTGTTGTGTCGTGTCGTGTTGTGTTGTGTGTCCTCTGACCTCTGTGTAGACGTAGAGCGGCAGCACCAGCACGGCCAGCAGCAGGTCGTTGTGTTGTGTTGTGTTGTTGTGTTGTGTTGTTGTGTTGTGTTGTGTAGTGTTGTGTGTCTACCTCTGTGTAGACGTAGAGCGGCAGCACCAGCACGGCCAGCAGCAGGTCGTTGTGTTGTGTTGTGTTGTTGTGTTGTGTTGTTGTGTTGTGTTGTGTAGTGTTGTGTGTCTACCTCTGTGTAGACGTAGAGCGGCAGCACCAGCACGGCCAGCAGCAGGTCGGCCACCGCCAGGCTGATGATGAAGTAGTTGGTGGCGGTTTTCAGCGAGCGCTCGGTGAGGACGCTCACACACACCAGCACGTTGCCCATGACGATGACCAGGATGAGCGGCACGCCGAGGACCAGGGCCACGTAGTTGTAGCCGGGGGGGCTGGGGGGGCCACCGGGGGGGCCGGGGGGGCTACCGGGGGGGCCGGGGGGGCCACCGGAGGCCTGCAGCTGCAGCTCAGCTGGAGAAACAGCAATCATTATTTATTAGGGGAGAGTGGGGTAAGTTGAGCCACTTTTTGTATTCAGGATCACTACATCAAGACAATTATAGTTTTGTTGCTAACTAACACATCTGCATATATTTCAGGATGTTTTGATCCCTACAAATTAACAGAATGAGTGTAAATATAACAGTTTTTACAATATAGCATGTTCAAAAAAAGTGGTCTTGTGACTCAAGTTGACCGTAACCCCCCCTTCTTTCCTTCCATCCATCTCCTACCTCCCCCTTTACTTAATATTTCATCTGTCCAGGCTACAGGTGAACACAAACTGCAGGGACTTCCTGCTGAGCCACCAACTCACTGAGATTTGGGGAGTTTTGTAATTACGTGGCATCTTGGGAAGAATCCCAGAGATTTTTCTTTGAAAGTAAAGTTTGGCACAATATAAACAACTTTTCCTGTTTATAGGAACATACTTACTGTAATCACAAACATACAGAATCTTGATTTAATCATTTGGACATATACAGCCAAAATACATTCATTAAGTGTATAGGATAGGTGGCTTAACTTCCCCCTGGCCAAATGGATCAACTTACCCCACAGCTACCTCAGCTTGGGTTTATTGCTCTCACAGCTAAAATGGTGCAGTTTCATGCTAGGTTTACTACCTCATGTTGTAGCTCATAGATACCACAACCCATGTATAAAACATATTTACAATCATCTCTTTTGGTCTAAACACAATTCTCATGAAACTTATGATCGTGACCGGTAGGAGGTTTGTCCCTAGCCAGACACCGTAGGGAGGTCAGCCCCTCCCACTTCCTCATTCCCAAATTGCTGTCAGTATATAAACACACCAGCAAGCAGGACAGACCTCTCCTCTGCTGCTGCTGCGTCCCCATTTCTCCCCCCTCCCGGTGTGATTGTTGGATGTCTTTCTGTGGTAGGCAGGTGTTTTAAATATTGGTGCAAGATGTCATTGTGGTTATGTGCATTTTTATGTTTAGTTTTGTTTGTTTCTAGGTTCTGTTGCTGTTTGATGTAAACCTCGCTCCCACATAGAGCCGTACATCTCGAACCTGTATGCCATGAGGTAAAGCAACAGTTTATTTTGTTTTGGATTGTTTGGCAGGATGTTGTTCACTTAATTTGTTTCTTTCTTTTTTTTACTGACAGACTGCCACTGCTGTTTTGTTTACATTGATTTGTTTGTATTTATTTGTTTGATGAGTACATTTTGTTAGCCTCTATTCCTTTTTTTCTATTTTCCCCCAAGAAATAATAATGATAAATGATTGTTGCAGCAGTACATGTAAGGTTTTAATCTGTTTTCTATCTTTGTGAGCGCTGCAGGACTGGCGACGGCGTGGTCGCCCTGACAGTGGAGGGACTGGTGGTTCAGAGTTCTCACCCGAGCTTCACACTCCCCCTGTGTGTTTGGTAATTTTGCATGCCCCTCAGTTTATATATATTTTTGTAGGTTTGGGTATACTTTTGCTGTGTGTGCCTGTGCATGTGTTGAGCACGAAGTAGGGTGAGTGCTCTGGCCCTGTAGAATTTGTCCCTCCCTCGATGGTGGCTTCGCCTAGCCATCTTGTAAAACTCCTTCTACTGACTTATGTTATTTAGAGACCATTATATTAAAGTGCTTTTTAAATATTCCTGCTGCTCTTATCAGAAACTGCTGAATTTTTATATAATAAAAGCTGTAATCTTGGGGGAATTATTTGTCTCTGTCCGTCCTTATCGTTGTCACTTGCATCATTACTTTTAAACTTACCTGACTCAGGTTACATTCTGGCGTTGTTGGCAGGATGCAGTGACAATTTAGGCGGATTTAGAAGACAGTTTTTTTTTCTTTTTGTTATTTTTCCTAGGTTAATTAGTAGTTTTTTTTAAACAAAACAGCAGTGTGCACTTCGGGGGATTTGTGGAACGCCTGCGCCATCTTGCCTGGGCCCCCCTTTGGACAAAATTGACGTGTCTCCATTGACTGTGACTTTTCTCTGCTGCAGCCATGGCCAATGAGCTTCAAGAGTTGAAAGACTTGGTGCAGAGACTGCAGACTGAAAGGGAGCAGCTACTTCAGGAACGAGCAGCTACCAATGCAGCCCAGTCAAGTTCAGACTCTGGTAGTCCAAGCGGCTCGCAACGCTCCATTCCGAGTGCCCCTCCCCCTGTTGATAGACTGCTGTATATTCCCAGAGAAAGGAAATGTCCGGTCTTTAGAGGAACGTCTGGGATCCCAGTGGATGATTGGGTTGAAGAGATGAGGGCAACTTTGAGAATTAGACACCTGGGTTCTGTTGATCAAGCCTATTTTATATATGACCATCTTGAGGGCGAAGCTAAGGACGAGATTAGGTACCGGCCCAGAGCAGAGAGGGAGGACCCAGAGAAAATCTTGACTGTCCTTCAAGATTTGTATGGGTGTCCTAAATCTTATGTTTCCCTGCAACAGAGTTTCTTTGCTAGAAAACAGCAAGAGGGGGAGTCACTTCAGGAGTTTTCACATGCTCTGTATTGTCTTATGGAAAAGGTTGAACGTAGTGCCCCAAGAGTGATGCGTGATGCCCCCACTCTCCTCAGGGATCAGTTTGTTGAACATGTCTATGACCCTAATTTACGTAGAGAGTTGAAACGAATTGTGCGGCAACACCCTGATTATGAACTCTTAGACATAAGAGCAGAGGCCATTCGCTGGGAGCGAGAGGGACGGCCTGAGGAGCCTAGGCCTAGGAGTTACTCAGTCCCATCATTTAGTGCCATGCAGTGTTCCGGGGTCAGGGCAGCTGATAGTTCTAGTAGCATAGAAATGATAGAACTGAAGCACATGTTGCAGAAGCAACAAGAGCAGCTCAATCAATTGACACAGGGTTTGTTAACACTGCAGGCAACTTCTAAGCCTCCCACTAGACCCCCCACTAGGCCAGTGCGCCCAGATTTTGTTATATGTAAACGCTGCCTGAAACCAGGTCACTATGCTAGGGAATGTGATAATGAACGTGTTGATTCCCAGGTTCAACAGCCCAGGGCCCCACACCACACAGCAGCCGCCTCTGCAGCTCAGGAGGCGGGAAACTTCTTCCCCCTGATGTGAGGAGCCAAACATCAGGAGGCGAGGATATCGGCTCAGATACACAGACCCCAACTGTTTTGACTACTGCCCCTAGCCTGGTAGCACCTTGTCCCCAAGTAACTGTTACTTTAGGAGATGTACCTGTTAGTCTTCTTTTAGATACAGGATCGATGGTGACTACCATTGCTGAAAGTTTTTTCCTCCAGCATTTCCAAAGTGCCCCCAAGTCCTGTCGCTGGTTGCAGCTACGAGCTGCTAATGGGCTAGAGATTCCCTATGTGGGTTATGTTGAGCTGGACATCACTGTTTTTGGCAAGGTCATACCACAGCGAGGTGTGTTGATTATTAAAGACCCCCCAGGCCAAACCTCCCCCTCAAGTGCTCCTGGTGTCTTGGGTATGAATGTAATTAGAGAATGTTACCACCAGTTATTCACTCAACATGGCACTGACCTCTTTGATCTCCCCATAGTGCAGCAAGCCCCACTCCCGTGGCAGCAGGCGCTACAGCATTGTCACCATGCTCAAACTGATACAGCACGAGGCAGGACAGGATTGGCCCGGGTGAGAGGTAGGCGACCCATCACTATACCTGGGGGTACTGTTAAGTGGGTTACCACTACATGTGCTTCTCATTTTAGTAAGTTTTCCAGTGCTGCACTACTAGAACCCCTTGACGATGGTAGGTCCCTTCCAGAGTGTGTCTTAATCTCACCAGCAATGGTCACTGTAACTAAAGGTACAGTTTATGTGCCAGTGGTTAATGTAGGTGAGACTGACGTACTATTATATCCTCACCGCCCCATGGGTTTTCTGAGTCAGGCGCAGATTGTCAGTTTGCCAGAGGGAATCTCTACTGTAGAGCACAAGTTTGGTGAAGTCATAGCTACAGTTTCCACCCAAGACGCTGAGGCCAACCCAGTCAGAAAACACATTGAATCTATGGACCTGTCTGCACTTTCTGACTTGGATCAGACAACAGTTAAGTCCATGCTATTGAAGCGTGAGAGTGCGTTTGCAGCTTCTGACCTAGACCTTGGTTGTACTAACCTTGTGACACATGATATCCCTTTACTTGACAACGCCCCAATTAGGCAGAGGTATAGGCGAATTCCTCCCTCTGACTATGATGAGGTTAGAGCCCACATACGTCACCTGTTAGACAGCCAAGTTATACGGGAAAACTGTAGCCCCTATGCTTCTCCTATCGTCCTGGTAAGAAAGAAGAATGGTAGTTTGAGACTCTGCGTGGACTACAGACTGTTAAATGGCAAAACACGCAAGGATGCTTTTCCTCTACCAAGGATCGAGGAGTCCTTGGATGCTCTGTCTGGAGCTCAGTGGTTCTCCACGATTGATTTAGCCAGTGGTTACCATCAGGTTGCAGTCACGGAACAAGATAAAATGAAAACTGCATTCTGCACTCCTTTCGGCCTATTCGAGTTTCAAAGGATGCCGTTTGGTTTATGTAATGCTCCGAGTACATTTCAGAGACTGATGGAGAGGATGTTTGGCGACCAACACTGTCGCTCTCTGCTCTTGTATCTCGACGATGTTGTTGTTTTCTCCTCTACAGTGGACGAGCACCTCAGCCGCCTGGATCTAGTTCTGGGACGTTTCCAGAAAGAGGGCTTAAAGGCCAACCTGGAGAAGTGTTGTTTTTTTCAACAGCAAGTGAAGTATTTGGGACATGTAGTCTCTGCTGCAGGTGTCTCTACAGATCCCCAGAAGATTGCAGCAGTAGCTGAGTGGACAAGACCAAGTACAGTGACAGAACTCAGGTCATTCTTGGGTTTCTCTAGTTACTACAGACGTTTTGTCGAGGGGTTTGCCAAGCTGGCTTCCCCTCTCCATAAAGTGGTTGCTGATCTCACAGGGAAGAAGAATCGCAGAGGTCGGGGAGTTGCCCTGCATGATGCCTGGACCCAACAGTGTGAACACAGCTTCAAAGAGCTCAAGGAAAGGTTGGTGTCTTCGCCTGTATTAGCTTATGCTAACTTCAGCCTTCCTTTTATTTTAGAGGTGGATGCCAGTCACGAAGGTCTGGGGGCAGTACTCTCTCAGGAGCAGGGTGGGAAAGTCAGACCCATCGCCTACGCCAGCCGCAGCCTCTACCCTGCAGAAAAGAACTACAGCTCTATGAAACTCGAGTTCTTGGCTATGAAATGGGCCATGGTACACAAGTTCCGTGAGTATCTGTTGGGCCACAAGTGCACAGTATGGACTGATAACAATCCCCTCAGTCACCTAAACACTGCTAAATTGGGAGCTACAGAACAACGCTGGGTGGCTGAGTTAGCGGTTTTTGATTACACTGTCCGGTACCGCCCGGGGCGTAACAACCAGAACGCTGATGCCCTATCTCGGCAGCGTCTGCCCCAGGGAGGGGTAGTAACTGGTTCAACACGCCCTGGGACTCCTGTACCAGAGATGGTCCAGACAGCTGTTGTGAATGCAAGGTCTATTGCCCAACATGCTATTTCTGCTGCTCCAGAGCGATCAACCGATGACCTGATAGCACTGCAGAGAGTCGACCCTGCTATTGGTGCCGTCCTCCTCTTCTTCCAGCAACAACGGATGCCAGGCCATGCAGAAAAGCAGAGACTTCACCCTGCAGCATTGGGGCTGTTACGCCAGTGGGATCGACTCACAATGAGGAACGGGCTGCTACACAGGGTGCACCAACGGCCTGATGGTGGAGAGAGGGTGTACCAGCTGGTGCTTCCAGAGAGCCTGAGGAGGGAAGTATTCCAGCAACTGCACACCCATCACGGTCATCAAGGCATCGAGCGCACCACGGAGCTGATCCATCAAAGGTGCTATTGGCCAGGTATGGGCAAAACTATTAAAGAGTGGTGCCAAACATGTGAGAGATGCAGTGTAGCAAAAGATACGCTGCCAAGGGTCCGAGCACCTATGGGGCATTTGTTGGCCTCGAGACCCAATGAAATATTGGCTATTGACTTTTCATTTCTCGAGCCAGCTAGAGACGGGAGGGAACAAGTGTTAGTGATGACTGACGTTTTCTCCAAGTTTACTCAGGTTGTCCCTACTAGGGACCAGCGGGCCTCTACAGTGGCAGATGTGATAACAAAGGAGTGGTTCTACAAGTACGGTGTCCCAGCACGGCTTCACTCAGACCAGGGTCGCAGTTTTGAAAACATGATTATCCAACAGTTGTGCGAGCTGTACAACATTAAGAAGTCCAGAACCACACCCTATCATCCCCAAGGAAACGGCCAATGTGAACGCTTCAACCGAACCCTCCATGATCTCCTCCGCACCTTGTCAGCAGAACAGAAACAAAGATGGCCAGAATATCTTCAACAGGTTCTGTTCAGCTATAATACCACACCCCACCAAACCACAGGTCAGTCTCCTTTCTTGTTAATGTTTGGTAGGGAACCCCAGCTGCCTGTAGATTTCCTGCTTGGTCGGGTGGAGGAGCCAGCCTCAGGGGAAGTCTGCAATTGGGTTCGAGAGCATCAGCGACGACTACAGGTGGCCGTGGAGAGTGCCCGGGACAAGATGAAACGGGCTGCAACACAGCGGAAAGACAGGGCAGACCAGCAAGCTCAGCAGGAAGTATTGCCAGTGGGTCAGCATGTCTATCTACGGGACCATTCCCACAGAGGAAGAAATAAAATCCAGGACACCTGGGCCCCCACAGTTTTGCAAGTGGTGAGACCTCCTGAGAGAGGAGGAGCAGTGTACACTGTCGCCCCACAACATAAGTTGACAGAGGTACGCCAGGTACATCGTTCTATGCTTAAACCTGTGTCTGTTCTTGAGGCCCCCCTCAGCCCGATAGCAGAACGTAATCTAGCTACCGTAAGCCCTGATACGGAGATGGGGGGACTGTGGGTGGCAGTGAGACACACATCTGGACCAGAGGCTTCTCAGCCTGCCAGTGGGCAGACCCCACCTGAAGTGGATCCAATGCTCCATGCTGTAGCATCTACAGCGGTTTCACTTGAGGCCCCTGCCGGTACCAGTTCCCGATCAACACCTTGCCCAGAGATGGCAAGGAGGACTACCCGTGAGACAGCTGGTAAACATTCCAACCCCCATCATTTGCCAGCGACGGTAAGGAGTACAGCGCATGGGGCTACAAATTCCCAGATAATTGGTTTTAGTGGTTCCACCCCAACACTGTTTAGACCTTGGTCTTAGTAAAATTGTCGGGCCGCCAATTTAAGAACCCAGGGGCAGAATGTGACCGGTAGGAGGTTTGTCCCTAGCCAGACACCGTAGGGAGGTCAGCCCCTCCCACTTCCTCATTCCCAAATTGCTGTCAGTATATAAACACACCAGCAAGCAGGACAGACCTCTCCTCTGCTGCTGCTGCGTCCCCATTTCTCCCCCCTCCCGGTGTGATTGTTGGATGTCTTTCTGTGGTAGGCAGGTGTTTTAAATATTGGTGCAAGATGTCATTGTGGTTATGTGCATTTTTATGTTTAGTTTTGTTTGTTTCTAGGTTCTGTTGCTGTTTGATGTAAACCTCGCTCCCACATAGAGCCGTACATCTCGAACCTGTATGCCATGAGGTAAAGCAACAGTTTATTTTGTTTTGGATTGTTTGGCAGGATGTTGTTCACTTAATTTGTTTCTTTCTTTTTTTTACTGACAGACTGCCACTGCTGTTTTGTTTACATTGATTTGTTTGTATTTATTTGTTTGATGAGTACATTTTGTTAGCCTCTATTCCTTTTTTTCTATTTTCCCCCAAGAAATAATAATGATAAATGATTGTTGCAGCAGTACATGTAAGGTTTTAATCTGTTTTCTATCTTTGTGAGCGCTGCAGGACTGGCGACGGCGTGGTCGCCCTGACAGTGGAGGGACTGGTGGTTCAGAGTTCTCACCCGAGCTTCACACTCCCCCTGTGTGTTTGGTAATTTTGCATGCCCCTCAGTTTATATATATTTTTGTAGGTTTGGGTATACTTTTGCTGTGTGTGCCTGTGCATGTGTTGAGCACGAAGTAGGGTGAGTGCTCTGGCCCTGTAGAATTTGTCCCTCCCTCGATGGTGGCTTCGCCTAGCCATCTTGTAAAACTCCTTCTACTGACTTATGTTATTTAGAGACCATTATATTAAAGTGCTTTTTAAATATTCCTGCTGCTCTTATCAGAAACTGCTGAATTTTTATATAATAAAAGCTGTAATCTTGGGGGAATTATTTGTCTCTGTCCGTCCTTATCGTTGTCACTTGCATCATTACTTTTAAACTTACCTGACTCAGGTTACATTATGATCGACAAAATTCACTCTCGAGAGTGAAAAATGATTTTTTTGGTCATAAATGTTAAACCACTTTACTCACGTGGTTCTAATCTTCACAGACTCCATGAAATGATGCCTGCCTCCCTAATATTTGGTCACATGCTGATTTTTTCCTATAGTTTCCTAGAAACAAGGGGTGGGTCAACTTACCCACTGGCTCATCTTACCCCACTCTCCCCTACTTTGTATGAACTATGAACTTAGTCGTACCGTCTGTAAGTGATCTCTGTTGGTTGTGTGTGAGTGTGTGAAATGGTGAATGGTTTTAAAATCTGTTTTGCAGGATGTAGCTACAGCATTGACTGTCCAAGACAATTTTCCCTCCGGGGACATTCAAGTTTATTTTGATTTGATTGATTGATCACCTGGGGGGCCTGGGGGGCCGGGCGTCACATGGTCCATGGTGGAGAGCCTGAACACAGCTGGACCGGACTCAACATCTGGACACGTCTGAGTCGACGGTTCATAAACCTCCTGGTTCCTGACGGTGCTGGTCTCAGCTGTTACCGGGCCAGGTGTTGATCCAGGTGTTGATCTGATGGACAGATGTTGATCTGATGGACAGATGTTGATCTGATGGATAGAGGGGATGAACAGGTGAAGACACTAAGGCTGTATTCAAAACCGCATACTACCGTACCGACTACTACATACTGCGTTAGTATCATAGACTGTAAAAACATGGACGTAGCACTGTGACGTTACCCATTGGTTTTGGGGAGTCGTTTTTGTGACTCCAATATGACGGCCTGCACAGTCATGGTTATCATAGATTAGCTGGGCTAACGGTTAGCTACCTGTTTAACTTTAATAACTCAGTGACTCAATAAACGCTCCATGAAAAAATATTTTCTCCAGCGGATATCTGAGTTCCAACATGACTGAGCTAACTGGAGTAGTTTCATGTGGTGTCCCACAACGGGAGGGTTTTAACAGCTGACGTCCTGCTGTTAGCTTAGCTACCGCCGTTAGCTTAGCTACCGCCGTTAGCTTAGCTGCCGTTAGCTTAGCTACCTTTAGCTTAGCTACTCTTAGCTTAGCTACCGCCGTTAGCTTAGCTACCGCCGTTAGCTTAGCTACCGCCGTTAGCTTAGCTGCTGTTAGCTTAGCTACCATTAGCTTAGCTACCGCCGTTAGCTTAGCTACCGCCGTTAGCTTAGCTGCTGTTAGCTTAGCTACCGTTAGCTTAGCTACTCTTAGCTTAGCTACCGCCGTTAGCTTAGCTACCGCCGATAGCCAGGATGAGCGGCACGCCGAGCACCAGGGCCACGTAGTTGTAGCCGGGGGGGCCACCGGGGGGGCCGGGGGGGCCGGGGGGGCCGCCGGAGTCCTGCAGCTGCAGCTCAGCTGGAGAAACAGCAATAATTATTTATTACTTTGTATGAACTATGAACGTAGTCGTACCGTCTGTAAGTGATCTCTGTTGGTTGTGTGAGTATGTGAAATGGTTTTAAAATCTGTTTTGCAGGATGTAGCTACAGCATTGATTGTCCAAGACAATTTTTCCTCCAGGGACATTAAAGCAGAAGTAAGGTGAATGTTTGTGTTAATCTAAGTCTTAAATAGTTGTATCTTCCGACAGCAATCACTTCTATAGAGTGTTTGGTCTGAAACACGGGTCTGTCAGTCACTCTGCTCTGCTCTGAGCCCAGGAGAAAACTTTCCTTGTATCCTACAACCTTTATCCAATGAGGAGAGAGAACGGCATAAAGGGGCAGTCCTCTCTGTGTGTGCAGCCAAGGGATGCGCCTGAATGTGGTGACGTAGGGACGAGGACCAATAGATCCATGACGAGGGCGGGGGCTGCTAACTCCATCTGCTGACAAGACGTTATGGTGCGTTCAAGGCAACTCGTAACTCGTGTTTTTCCGACCTGTGAAGTCGTACCAGTTCGATCTGGTACGAGTTCACGGGTCAGAAGTTACGAGTGGCCGTTATAGTGACTTTCACAGGTAAAACAGGTCGGAGAAACACGAGTGGGTTGCCTGAAACGCTACAAAGTCGTAAGTTGTGACTTGAAGCTGTAATTTACGGTTTCAAAAGCCTGCCTGGAACGCAGCATTACCCAAAACCACCGGATCGCTTACTTCTGCTTTAAAGTTTATTTAGATTTGATTGATTGATCACCTGGGGGGCCGGGCGTCACATGGTCCATGATGGAGAGTCTGAACACAGCTGGACCGGACTCAACATCTGGACACGTCCGAGTAGACGGTTCATAAACCTCCTGGTTCCTGACGGGTGCTGGTCTCAGCTGGGCCAGGTGTTGATCTGATGGATAGAGGGGATGAACAGGTGAAGACACTAAGGCTGTATTAGAAACCGCCTACTACCGTACCGACTACTACATACTGCGTTAGTATCATAGACTGTAAAAACATGGCCGTAGCGTCCGTGACGTCACCCATTGGTTTTGGGGAGTCGTTGTTGTGACTCCAACATGGCGGCCTGAACAGCGCCATGTTGGATTGGCCGGCCGAGAACCCGCCCACTGGCCTCGAAGCAGCTGTCCACGGAGCTGCTCGGACCTGTCACTCAACGTTTCCGCGCCCTAATTGGCCAGAATTTTAACCTAATAATAGTAAAACAGTAGAGTTAAGCGGTAGCTGTAAAACAGGTGAACAGCTGTTTTATTTCCCGCTCTAGCGCTGTTATTATGTAACTTTATTAAGTTTTAATATGTTTTCATGAGAGAAAGTAACTGTTTAGATCCCAAATCTACGGCCAGTTTATCCAAACGACGGCTGTTTTGAAGTTTGCTCCGATGTTTTTCAGAGAAGTGAAGCTCTGCAGCGACCGAGACATCACAGAGACAGCAGCCGGTCTGCAGAGCTGCTCGGCCGGCCAACCTCCGTCCTCATCCCGGGGGAGAAAACCATCGTTAATTAACTTACCCGCAGGTTTTTAGAGGTTTACCACCGGCTGGTTACATTATTTCTAGGAGATAAATGTTGGTCTCATTGATGAAATCTAACAGCTGTATCAGTAGCATTAGTTAGTGTGAATGTAAAGTGAAGCTTCCTGTGTGTATTGGACAGAAGAGCAGCGCTGCCTCGGGGCTCTGGAGCCTACGGACACAAACCACCACATTTACATCAAGAAATACATGTTTTACTATCAACACATCAGTCTGCATTAAGTTTTATTTTACTAAACTATATAACATAGTTACGGTACACGGCAAAGATACTTCACTACCGTCTTTGGTTACGGTTAGACGTCAGGGGAGCATTGCATTGTGGGATACAGTAGGCCTACAGTGTAGACTGGTCAGATACTGGAGAGATTTTCCGAATCAGTACGACATCCGGGAATTTTCGCATACTGCAGATTTTGCTTTTGTTTGCATACTGCATACTACATAATGTATACTACATTTTGGCCAAATCAGTACGTACTAGCAGTATAGGACAAATCTCCTTGTTGTTTACAACTACTTCCTGGTAGAAAACCAGCATGAGAACAATAGTGACGGACGAGAGTTTCACTATATTTATCTAATTTTTCATGTTATTATATCACCGTTTAGACTAATCTGATGTTTGTAAAGTTTATAAAACCAATGATTGGACAAACATTACTATTTCTGTGTGCACATTTTTGTAATTAGTCATGGTTATCATAGATTAGCCGGGCTAACGGTTAGCTACCTGTTTAACTTTAATAACTCAGTGACTCAATAAACGCTCCATGAAAAAATATTTTCTCCAGCGGATATCTGAGTTCCAACATGACTGAGCTAACTGGAGTAGTTTCATGTCGTGTCCCACAACGGGAGGGTTTTAACAGCTGACGTCCTGATGTTAGCTTAGCTACCGCCGTTAGCTTAGCTACCGTTAGCTTAGCTGCTGTTAGCTTAGCTACCGTTAGCTTAGCTACCGTTAGCTGTCCCTGTCAGCTGAGCCACTGATGCTTTCTAGACACTGTGATTCCCCCAAACTGAATAAATACAACACATAGCAACACAAAACACACACACAGAAATAGTAATGTTTCTTCAATCATTTCAGATTTGTCTAAACGGTGATAGGGCGTGAAAAATATGATATATAGCTAAACTCTCGTTCGTTACTATTGATCTCATTCACATTACAGCTGGTTTTCTACCAGGAAGTAGAATGTAAACAACAAGGAGATTCGGTCTATAGTATGTGGTTTAGAATACAGCCTGTCTCATGTCAGAATACTGATGATGATGATGGTGATGATGATGAAGACTGAGCCTTCACTTTTATTTTGGCGGTCACATAAGGAGGTTGTATTAAATGTCAGGACCATTGTTGGTGAAGTGTCTCACTCTCACGGCCAATCAGATCACAGTTTGGCTCCGTTGCCATGGCACTCAGAGAGAATGAAGAGCACACTTAATTAAACACAACGCTGTTGCCATGACACCCATCCACCTGCTCAGCGACCCAACCAGGATGGGATGGATGTGGTCACATGACTCATCTCAGCATTTGTCTTAACTATCAATCTTAGCTAGTAACTTTTAAAGGAGTAGTTCACCAGAAAATGAAATCCTTTATTACGTCCATAAAACTACACAGCAACCCTTTAATATTCCTCCACACTGCTCGTCCACTGCAATCCAAGTGTCCTGAAGGGAGATAGTCCAGAGTTTACTGGAAACTACGACTGTGCCGCCCTCTCTGGCATGCACGTCTCTGCCTGAAGGGGGCGGTACTGCCACAGAGGTAGAGAGAGTTAAATGTCAGCAGAAGCAGTCGGTCTGCAGCCGAACTTCAGCAGTGCTAATTCAACAGCTAAGAGAACATATTATATGTAGTTGAGTGTGTTTTGTAACCGCTATTGGTTTAAGATGGCGGTCGTTTTATACTTTTGCCGCTGTAACGATGCTAGTTTGTTAGCCTTTGTTAACGTTTTGCATTGTATGTTAGCATTGTGTATTAGCATTGAGCTACATTAGTCAGTCATTGGGCTAGCTGACTTTATTCCTAGCTGTTTAATGGGAATGCTAATGGCTACTATAAGTGTGAATGTTGTTTCAAACGGTGTTGTTTGAACATATTTGTTGCTTATATATAATAAGATATATTATTTTAATCATCTTTCTTGTATTTCAGTTTTACAGTTAACTTCAAGTGGGAGTGATAAATAAATCCTTAGAAACAAAGAAGACTTTGCCTCTCACTGAAGAACTGTTTATCTGCCAAACTAACACGGCACGTTCAGGGAGGGCAGAATAACGACACTGAGGCAAATCAGCAGGTAAAGTCAATCCAGGACTGTTGAGGCTGTAAAAATAAAATGTCTTCACGGGGACGGAGCTGAGTTGACGATGTGAGGAGCAAATAAAACCAATAAACCCATAATCGCATGAATCAGTCAGAGTTCTTGTTATCAGTTAATGGTGAATGTGTTTGTCCTCGGAGGCCACCGTCACCTTGCCAACGGGAGGGGTGAGCGCTGCTGCGATCTAGAACCTGAACGTCGGATTGAATGTCACAATTTTAACCTCCATTTTACGGACTGGACCTTTAACAATCTTACAAACTCAAAGCAGCTCTTAACTGTTTGTTAGAGAACAAGAGAACAAGAGAATGAATGAATGAATGAATATTCCTCTGATGCATCTTCCCCTTTAAGACCTGGAGACTCTTTCTGACCTTCTGGATCTACTGGTGATTTTAGCACCGTTTTGTAGCAACACGTCTGTCTACAGATACTTTTCACTTTTTATTTTCCTGACTACAGAAAGTCCTTCGTCTAAGACAGATCTCTCCCACAGGAGACCAATAATAAAAATAACAAGACAACATGAGAACGACAGAATGAGAGAACGAGAGAACATTTCTCATAATAAAGAAAAAGAACAGAAACTCAGACTCACAGTTTAGAAGTGAAGACGTCCTCACAATCTCCTCTTTTCCTCCTCTTTCTCTTCCTCTTCCTCTAACTCACCAACCTTCAGTTCCTCCTCCTCTTCATCAGTTTCTCCTCCTCTTCATCAGTTTCTCCTCCTGTTTCTCCTCCTTCCTCCTCTTCTCCTCTTTTCTCCTCCTCCTGTTTCTCTGTTTCTTCCTCTTTTCTCCTCCTCCTCATCTCATCATCAGAACTTTTCTCTTCTTCATCTATGAAAAGCTGCAGCGTTCAAAACCCCGTCGCCTCCTTCATCATCATCATCATCATCATCATTATCCTACACCTCCTCTCCTCTTCTCCTCTCTCCCTCTCCCTCTCTCTCTCTGGTTATTTGCTGCTCTCTGATTGGCTGACAGCAGTGATGAAGCCCCGCCCCCTCCATTCATCTCATCAGATATTTTTTTTGTCTTTGTTTCTCTTCTGTTTCTACTTGTTGCTTCATGTCCAGCATCTTCCTCCTCCTCCTCCTCCTCCTCCTCCTCCTGCTCCTCCTCCTCCTCCTCCTCCTCCTCCTCTCAGCCCGTTTCCACGGTGATTCATCACATGTCGCTCCGGTCTCAAACGGATCAAAACAAACTGTCGATGACCAATGAGACGATGAGAAGATCAATAAACCGATCAGAAAGAGAACGGCCGTAGCACCGTGACGTCTGTTTTCTGCCTCTACTAACGGGGGTTTGAACGGCGCCATCTTGGATTTTAGGTGGAGTCTACTTGCCATATTTGGAGAGGTGCGGCGGTTAGCCGGCCGAGACCCCGCCCACTGAACTCAGAGCAACCAATCAACGGCCGGTACACTGTCTGTGAACCTGTCACTCAACGTCATTTATGCACCAATTTGAAGCCTAAACACTAAAACGGTTGTGGTACAAACACAGAGTTGATGGAGGTGGAAACTATCGGTAGAGACAGGGCCGTTGCTAGGAATTCTGGGCCCCTTAAAGAATACTAAAGTGGGCCCCTCCCCCTAACTTTTCCAGTTTTTTTTCTTAGACTACGTATGTATTATCGTTTTTTATTTAGCCTACTTTGTTTTGATGCTAATGCAGCATTACACTGCAAAAACTCAAGTATCTTAGCAAGAATATTTGTCTTATTTCTAGTCAAAATGTCATTTTTAGTCAAAACAAATCTCATTCTACTTAAAATAAGACTCATCATATTAAAAGTAGCTTGTTTTTAGACACGTTGTTCTTCTTTCAAACAGATTTTCACTTGGAATAAGTAGAAAAAAATCTGATCGTGGAACAAGTTTTTCTTTCTTATTACAAACACAAAATACTTGCTTTCACTGGCAGATTTTTCTACTTATTTCAAGTAACAATTAGTTTGAAACAAGTGAAAATGATCTAAAAACAAGTTAATTTTTAGGTGATGAGTCTTATTTTAAGTGGAAAGAGATTAGTTTTGACTAGAAATGAGACATTTTGACAAGAAATAAGACAAATATTCTTGGAAAGATGTAGAGTTTTTACAGTGTACTATGAGTATTAGTCAGGGTCTTATGCAGAATAAATCAGTCATACAAATATTAGACTACTGGGGTTTTTTATGGGCCCCACTGGGCGCTGGGCCCCTAGAGTTATCATCACCTTTCTCCCCTAGTCAGATATTTTAACATGGGGGTCAATGGGAGAACTGGTCTCTTCTGGTCTCAGCCCCTAGAGGCCGGACGGAGAACTGCAGCTTCTTGAACGTGGAAGTGGTCTTCACTTGGAGACTACAACTACAACTCCCCCCTTGGTCAGAAGAACCAATCAGAACGGGTCCAGCTCCTCTGTGGGCGGAGCTTAGTATTACCTCATTATTACCACATCATTACCATTATGTCCCGTTATATCCCTCCTCTGTTGCTCACCCTGAGCTTTCTCCTGGTTTTCCCTGTTAAAAGGGTTTTCCATGGAGTTTTTCCTCAGTGGATGTGAGGGTCTAAGGACAGAGGATGTTGTTATGATGGGATGTAAAGCCCTTTGAGACAAACTGGTGGTAAAAACGGGCTACACTAATAAAACTGCCTTGCCTTGCCTTTCTTCTTTTTGTTGCTGTTGTGTTGCTGCTGTTGTGTTGCTGCTGTTGTGTTGCTGTTGTGTAACGTGTTGCTCATAATGAAGCGAGCGGACGCTGCTCATGTTAATGAGCTCGGCCTCGTTAGCATCTGTGAGAGGAAACCATCTTTCATCCCGGTTGAAGCTGCGGCGCCACGGCGACGTATGCAGCTCATCCATTATTCATGAGGTTTAAATCTCATTAAAGCTGCTTTTATTCCGGTCTCAGCTTCTACTCTGCTAATAAAACCCTGATGAACCGTTTAAATAATAGAATCTATAATTATACCGAACGCACAAACACATGTTAATGAGACGCACACAGACACACACACTCACACATTTCATTTGTTTCCTAATGGAGCCTCGACATCACCGGCTCATCTGCATGAAACCAGGAAACACATCACACAGAAACACGACGCACGGCGAGAGGACGGCGCTCGACCTTTCACCTCTGACATCATCCTCATCGCCCAGGAGGTCAAAGGTCAAAGGTCACGACTGAACCTTCACTCAGTGTTTTACTGGTGTTTGTTGTCGATCAGAGAAGAGAAAGAAAAAGACACAAAGACTCAAGTGTGAAGTGTAACGACATTTTACACAAAAACATTGAAAGGTTAAAGGTGCAGTGCGTAAAATATTTCCTCCTGGCGGCGCAAGATGGTGACACTCTCTAAAGCCAGACCCTTGTTTTATAATAATATAATATAATATAATATAATGTAATGTAATGTAATGTAATGTAATATATGTAATATAATATAATATAAAAGAATAATAATAAGGCTACAGAAACCAAACAGGTTTTATTTTATAGAGATCATAAACTTATACAAATACATTCATGGGTAGTAGATTCAGATTTTAACAATAAACCTTGACATATATTACACACTGGACCTTAAAGGGATACGCCAACATTTTTTTTTCGTGTCTTCCCTCACTCCCGAGTCCATGACCAGCAGATAGACGCCATCCTTTCCACTGTGCGTCCAATTAACCACTTTGTGGACTGTGACGTCGTTGTGACGTCGTTGTGACGTCACGATGACGTCATGATGACATCACTTCCCGTTCCCAAAAGGATCAGATGACGATCGACCAGCTCGCTCGTCTCCACCGAACTGGAGGTCACGACCCAGATTCATCAGAGCGCAGATACTGAGCTGACAGCCGGGGGGCGGCGCCGCGAAGCCCGTGTCCCTGGAAGATCAATACACTGATCAATACACTGATCAATACACTGATCAATACACTGATCAATACACTGATCAATACACTTGTGTGTGTGTGTGTGTGTGTGTGTTGTTCTCACCTGGTGTGTGTGTTGTTGTCTTCAGGTGTGTTGATCGGAGGCTCCACCCACCTGACGGACAGACACAGAAAACTTTATTGATCCCTGAACGGACACAGACACAGAAAACTTTATTGATCCCTGAATGGACATCAACATTCTGATTGGCTCTGTCTCCTGTTTGACCTCTGACCTCTGGCTTCGTCTTCATGTGTTTTAGTCTCATGTGATCAACGTATTGATCAGTGTATTGATCGATTTATTGAAGTCACCAACTCAGATCGATCAACATGTTTAATGACAATTTATTGACACAAAAAAACCAACATACAACAACAGTGATTATTATTATTATTATGAGTCAACTACGACTCCCATGATGCATTTCACCACCAGATGTCTGTTTTCCTCATGACAGCAGCAGCCGAGGCTCATGGGTATTGTAGTCTTTAAAGATATACACCAAACTACACTAACAGACAGCGTCTCAGCTGATTAATCATTATATAATCAATATGTTTCAACAACATCAGCATCAATGAACATCCACCATGTTACTCTGAATACTCCAGTTCCCATGAGCCTTTGCTGTAAGAGTGCTGTGCTGTTGCACCATGGGAGTCGTAGTCATCGACCGTTCACGACTCTTCAGATCGTTCTTCCAGTTAAAACGCGGTGCGTTCAGGAGCCTCAGCATAAACGTTGTAATTATCAGTTATAATTTTCTCTGTGGTTAAAACATGGCCGCTTCCCGCCGCTTCCTGTCACTTCCTCCCGTTGCCAAAGGCGCTGGATGCGGCGCTTCCCGCCGTCTCGTCCCCGACCTGCAGCGCTCCGCCGAGGTTCACCGTCAGACAGGTGGACAGGAAGCAGCCGCCGCCACGCAGCGGCGTTCTGAAGACGCTGAGGGACAGACAGGACAAGATACAGTAACTTCCTGTGTAGTGAGTGATGCTGTCCTCTGATTGGACAGAAGATACAGTAACTTCCTGTGTAGTGAGTGATGCTGTCCTCTGATTGGACAGAAGATACAGTAACTTCCTGTGTAGTGAGTGATGCTGTCCTCTGATTGGACAGAGGATACAGTAACTTCCTGTGTAGTGAGTGATGCTGTCCTCTGATTGGACAGAAGATACAGTAACTTCCTGTGTAGTGAGTGATGCTGTCCTCTGATTGGACAGAGGATACAGTAACTTCCTGTGTAGTGAGTGATGCTGTCCTCTGATTGGACAGAAGATACAGTAACTTCCTGTGTAGTGAGTGATGCTGTCCTCTGATTGGACAGAGGATACAGTAACTTCCTGTGTAGTGAGTGATGCTGTCCTCTGATTGGACAGAAGATACAGTAACTTCCTGTGTAGTGAGTGATGCTGTCCTCTGATTGGCTGCAGCTGCTTCCTGAAACCTAAAACCCTCAGACTCGTCACGTTCTCAGCTTTATTCTGGAGGGACAGCAACAGGAAGTGACGTCACACCGACACAACGACATCACACTGTGATCATGAGGATGATGATGTCATCATATGACCTCAGAGGTCAGAGGTTAGAGGTCAGAGGTCAGATTGAGGCGACAGCAGCAGGTGAGAATCTGAACATGAAAAACCTACTGTGGGGCTGGAAAGCAAGCAAACCAGTTTATACCAGTTTATACCAGTTTAAACCAGTCTTAACCAGTTTAAACCAGACTGATCCAGTCTAAATCAATTTAAACCAGTTTGAACCAGTTAGTTTAAACCAGTTTAAACCAGTTTAAACCAGTTTGAACCAGTTTATACTAGTTTTAACTAGACTGATCCAGTCTAAACCAATTTAAGCCAGTTTGAACCAGTTAGTTTAAACCAGTCTTAACCAGTTTTAACTAGACTGATCCAGTCTAAACCAATTTAAGCCAGTTTGAACCAGTTAGTTTAAACCAGTTTATACCAGTTTAAACCAGTCTGAGCCAGTTTATACCAGTTTAAACCAGTCTTAACCAGTTTAAACCGGACTGATCCAGTCTAAACCAATTTAAACCAGTTTATACCAGTTTAAACCAGTCTGAGCCAGTTTATACCAGTTTAAACCAGTCTTAACCAGTTTAAACCGGACTGATCCAGTCTAAACCAATTTAAACCAGTTTGAACCAGTTTTTACCAGTTTAAACCAGTTAGTTTAAACCAGTCTTAACCAGTTTTAACTAGACTGATCCAGTCTAAACTTATTTAAACCAGTCTGAACCAGTTAGTTTAAACCAGTCTGAACCAGTTTATACCAGTTTAAACCAGTCTGAGCCAGTTTATACCAGTTTAAACCAGTCTTAACCAGTTTTAACTAGACTGATCCAGTCTAAACTTATTTAAACCAGTCTGAACCAGTTAGTTTAAACCAGTCTGAACTAGTCTTAACCAGTTAGTTTAAACTGGTTAAGACTAGATTAGTTTAAACTGGACTGATCCAGTCTAAACCGATTCAAACCAGTCTGAACCTGTTAGATTAAACCAGTTTATACCAGTCTAAACCAGTCTTAACCAGTCTTAACTAGTCTTAACCAGTCTTAACTTGTTTAAACCAGACTGATCCAGTCAAAACCAGTTTAAACCAGTCTGAACCAGTTTAAACCAGTCTGAACCAGTTAGTTTAAACCAGTTTAAACCAGTCTGAACCAGTTTAAAGAGCTGCTGTACTCACAGTGAGGGGGCGTCTGCTTCGCTGCTGCTGTTGAACATCTCCATCTCCGTCCTAAAGACAAACTCAGTCTCAGTTAAAGGTCCAGTCTGTGAAATGTTGGTAAAACCGTCACGTCCAGCGTTCAGTTAAAGGTCCAGTCTGTGAAATGTTGGTAAAACCACGTCCAGTCACGTCCAGCGTTCAGTTAAAGGTCCAAAACAGGTTTTATTCTATAGCGATTATACACTGATACTAATATATTCATGGTAGTAGATTCAGATTTGAACAATAAACCTCGTTAATTATTTACAGACTGCACCTTTAAGAAGAAAGTGAGCATGAACTGACCCTGTAACCACGCCCTCTGAGGCCACGCCCCCTGTGGCCACGCCCCCTGTGGCCACGCCCCCTGAGACCGTGCCCTCTGATTGGCTGGCGTTGGCGTTGGCGTTCTGAGACTCGTATCTGACAAAGAAACAGAAGTTAAAGTTCCGTAACAACTCGTTTCCGTAACGACTCGTTTCCGTAATGACTCGTTTCCGTAACGACTCGTTTCCGTAATGACTCGTTTCCTTAACGACTCATTTCCGTAACGACTCGTTTGGTTTGATCCGTCACTTCCTGTTTCCTTCCCGCTCACCTGGTGGCGTTCTCCGCTCCGTTCTCCTCCGCAGGGTCAACGACGATGACGACCTCGGCGTCCCGGTCGCCACGGCTGCACCAACACACACAACAATGACATCACTGATGACATCACTGATGACATCACAGCGCTGAGCCTCGGCGTGTTCATCATCATCATCTTTATTCACACATATAGACCGAATCTCCTTGTTGTTTACATTCTACTTCCTGGTAGAAAACCAGCTGTAATGTGAATGAGATCAATAGTAACGAACCAGAGTTTAGCTATATATCATATTTTTCACGCCCTATCACGGGAGGGTTTTAACAGCAGGACGTCAGCTGTTAAAACCCTCCCGTTGTGGGACACGACATGAAACTACTCCAGTTAGCTCAGTCATGTTGGAACTCAGATATCCGCTGGAGAAAATATTTTTTCATGAACCGTTTATTGAGTCACTGAGTTATTAAAGTTAAACAGGTAGCTAACCGTTAGCCTGGCTAATCTATGATAACCATGACTAATTACAAAAATGTGCACACATAAATCTGACAATCGGTTGACAAGACGTTATGGTGCGTTCAAGGAAACTCGTAACTCGTGTTTTTCCGACCTGTGAAGTCGTACCAGTTCGATCTGGTACGACTTCACGGGTCAGAAGTTACGAGTGGCCGTTATAGTGACTTTCACAGGTAAAACAGGTCGGAGAAACACGAGTGGGTTGCCTGGAACGCTACAAAGTCGTAAGTTGTGACTTGAAGCTGTAATTTACGATTTCAAAAGCCTGCCTGGAACGCAGCATTAGCCAAAACCACCGGATCGCTTACTTTAACTTTTTCTAAGAGATCAAGGGTGCGGCGTGTTCTCACCTGGTCTGGTTGAGCGGCGGAGGAGGAAGAGGAAGAGACGCCGCCATCATCATCGTCGCCATGGTCGCCATCATCAACGCCGTCTTCATCGTCATCGTCATCGTCATGGTTACAGCGGCGTGGAGAGAGAGAGAGAGAGCAGCTCTGTGAGTCAGAGTGGAGGCGACTCGCCCGCCGCTGGTTTTATACGGCGCCGTGACATCATCGCTGCTCCGACGCTCTGATTGGTTCCCGTCGGCTGAAGGTCGCCAGGATGAGCGATGATGGCGACGACCCTCGGTGTTGTTTGTTTACCTCCGGACGCTATCAGCTCCACAACCCTGACGCCTGATTGGTCGACGCCTATAACCCTATTTGTCTTATTTCTAGTCAAAACAAATCTCATTCTACTTAAAATCAGACTCATCACATAAAAAGCAGCTTGTTTTTAGACACTTTTTACTTCTTTCAAGCAGATTTTCACTTGAAATAAGTAGAAAAATCTGATAGTGGAGCAAGTTTTTCTTTCTTATTACAAACACAAAAAACTTACTTTCACTGGCAGATTTTTCTACTTATTTCAAGTGAAAATGAGTTTGAAACAAGTGAAAATGATCTAAAAACAAGTTCATTTTTAGGTTGTGAGTGGAAAAAAAGTTTAGTTTTGACTAGAAATGAGACAACCTCGACCCTCGGCGCCGCTCCGGTGGTGTTTACCTCCGGACGCTATCGGCTCCACGACCCTGACGCCTGATACCGGTCGCCATGGAAACGGCCCCAGTACAAAGAATGATAGATATGATGATGTCATCATGTGTGTGTGTGTGTGTGTGTGTGTGTGTGTGTGTGTGTGTGTGTGTGTGTGGCAACGAGCCGTTTTAACATTTAACAGCCAGACTGGATGTGTTGCAGATCTCTGTGATTCAGTTTTGCCTTTTGTCACTGATGACGTCACACTAAACACACAGGACGAAGCCAAACAATCAGCTGATATGAAACACACACCAGAATGGCGAGTGGATTTAACATTTAAAAGCTAAGTTTGACTCTCCAGAATTAACATTGTAGATATCAACAACGTCTTTCTGACTGGTCCTAACTACATTTTGAATAGTTGGATTTTTCATTCCAGATATCTGTAATTCAGTTTTACCTCTTGTCAAAAAGAACATTTCAGATCCACAACTCCGTTCTTCCTTCACTGTAACATTCATGTGTATGGGGTTTGTCATTACAGATATCTACAGTTCAGTTGCAGATATCCACTATGTGAATTACAGATATCTGTAACTGAATTACCACTAGTACTAATTCCAGTTACAGATATCTACAACTTGATTCTGACTAGTCATAATTCCAGTTCTAGATATCTTTAATTCACCTCAATTACAGATATCTACATGTCCCTGTTCAGATATCTGTAATTAAGTTTTGACTAGGAGAAATGAAGTTGTAGATATCTGTAACTGGAATTAGTACTAGTGGTAATTCAGTTACAGATATCTGTAATTCACATAGTGGATATCTGCAGCTGAACTGTAGATATCTGTAATGACAAACCCCATACACATGAATGTTACAGTGAAGGAAGAACGGAGTTGTGGATCTGAAATGTTCTTTTTGACAAGAGGCAAAACTGAGTTACAGATATCTGGAATGAAAAATCCAACTATTCAAAATGTAGTTAGGACCAGTCAGAAAGACGTTGTTGATATCTACAATGTTAATTCTGGAGAGTCAAACTTAGCTTTTAAATGTTAAATCCACTCGCCATAGTGTGTGTGTGTGTGTGTGTTTCCTATCAGCTGATTGTTTGGCTTCGTCCTGTGTGTTTAGTGTGACCTCATCAGTGACGTCATCAGTGACTCATGGTTATAATGAACTCTGGTAGATTCATGTGTCAAACAGAAAACAAGAGAAGGGGAATTCACAACACTAAGATTTATTTCACATCTTCATCATCTTTATATTCAATAAGTTAAAACACAAAACACGAACACCGTTACATCATTGGTCACATGACGACAGAAACTTCCTCTGTTTCCTAGGAAACGCATCCGTTTCCAAGAGGAAGAAACACAAACAGGAACACTGCAAAAACTCTACATATCTGTCTTATTTCTAGTCTAAATAAATCTCATTCCACTTAAAATCAGACTCATCACATTAAAAGCAGCTTGTTTTTAGACACTTTTTACTTCTTTCAAGCAGATTTTCACTTGAAATAAGTAGAAAAATCTGATAGTGGAGTTTTTGCAGTGAA
Organism: Trachurus trachurus; assembly: GCF_905171665.1. Taxonomy (NCBI): domain Eukaryota; kingdom Metazoa; phylum Chordata; class Actinopteri; order Carangiformes; family Carangidae; genus Trachurus; species Trachurus trachurus. Next base: position 468,679 of record NC_139912.1, read on the forward strand.
AACTTGTTTCACTGGCAGATTTTTCTACTTATTTCAAGTGAAAATTAGTTTGAAACAAGTGAAAATGATCTAAAAACAAGTTCATTTTTAGGTTGTGAGTGGAAAAAGTGATTAGTTTTGACTAGAAATGAGACAAATATTCTTGGAAAGATTTTGGGTTTTTGCAGTGAAGAGGAGGAGGAGGAGGAATGGAACGAGAACGAATCAACACGTTCAGGGACGATGGTCAAAGTAAACGCTGTCGTCAGGGACACCGTCGTCGGGGACAACAGCGGTGTGTTGTCGCTCCTTATCGGAAGTCCTCGGCGCAGAACATGCCCTTGGCGCGGCGCAGGATGGAGTCCTTGGACGCGTCGTACGGATGCTCCTTGGACGGGATCTCCAGCACGGCCGGGATGGACTGCATGTGGGCGTCGATGGCGTGACGGATCATCTCCGCTATGAACTGGTTGATCAGGATGATGCCGATGTCGTTCCGAGCCAGGAAGCTCCTACACACCAGAGGAGAGAGATAGTTTATTAATAAAAATGAATGAAGACGCCGTCATCCCAGTTTCTATAAACTCAACTCTCATCTTTAAGGTTTAAATAAACATCTCATGTCCCATTGGAGCTATTTAAATAATGACTGAAATAATACTTTTACATTAATAGATCTATACCACCATTACATCACATTCATCTAAATGTTAGACCGCAGTGAAGTTAGTTTGAAGTTGGATATCTGACAGACATTCGCTCCTTCTCAACACATTAAACATTCATAGAAAATATTAAATGTGTTTAAATGCAGTAACAACATGTGTGTGTCATAGAGGAGACTGAGCTCTACCATCCGTCAACAGGTCACATGACCGGGGAGTTACTGAGCTCTAACGCTCAGATTTACTGGATAAAATACATTTAAAATTCACAGAAAATATTACATGTGTTCAAATGCAATAAAAAGCTGTGTCATTGGTGAATATGGGGATAGAAAATTAATTTCTACAGCCGGCAGATAGTTAGGATGGTAGAGCTGAGCTGCTCTATGACACACACATGTTGTTATTGCATTTAAACACTTCTTATATTTTCTATGAATGTTTAATGTGTTAATGTGTTTAATGTAGCCTATTGAGAAGGAGCGAATGTCTGTCAGATGTCCAACTAAAAACTAACTTCACTGTGGTTCATCTTAGACAGATGAATGAATGAGTGAGTGAACCAGAGGAGATCAGAGGGAGAAGTTGTTATTGTTCTATTCTGGGCTGTTATTCACTGATTCATTCATTCATTGATTCATTCATCAAGATGTTGATGAGTTCATCACAGACAGACGGTTCAGGTCTGGACCAGCAGGAGGTCTGGACCTGAAGCTTCACGGCTTCACCTGGTCGTCATCACTACTACAACACCTGGACTCTAAAACACCTGGACCGTTTAACACCTGGTCTCGCGCTCGTGCTCTTATGTATTTATGTATTATGGGATGTATCTTACTTGAAGGTCTCTTCTATCTCCGTGACGCTCTTATGTATGTATTATGGGATGTATTATGGGATGTATTTCTTACTTGAAGGTCTCTTCTATCTCCGTGACGCTCGTGTCCTTCTCCACCACCAGGAAGTTCGGTTTCCGGTTCTTGTTCAGTTCTCCGACGCCACCGAGCAGAAACCCGGTGCACGTGTCCTCGTCACCGATCACGGCGATCAGTTTCCCGCGGCCGGCCATGGTCTCGTGCAGGTCTGGCTCGGGTTAACTGGGTTTAACTCGGGTTAACGGAGGAGAAGAGGACTAGAGGGTCTAACGGGTCTAGCGGGTCTCAGGTCAGCTGCTTCACGGTCATGTGAGAATCAGCTGATCAGGACTTCCGGTCAGTCAGCTGATCGCGACTTCCGGTTTGGCGGCGCACGGCGCGCGCCCTCTGCTGCTCGGAGGAGGAAACTTCAAAGTAAAAGAAAAAAAGAAGAATATATATATATAGGCCGAAAGTAGAATAAAGAAATCCAGGATAAGTGGAAAAACCAGGTTAAAATATAAGAATATATAGGCCTATATATCTTTATTTCTGACTCCGGGTCCATATCAAAAACATAACACAACAACACACAGTTATATAACAACAGACAAATAGAATTGCTATAAAGTTAAAAATAGACAACTGTACCAGTTCTCTAAATCAAACCGGTGCTTTTATTCTGAAGGTCCAGAGGAAAATAAAACAATAAAACAATAAAACAATAAAACTGTCTAAAGTCTCTGATTGTTTTTTAAACTTCTATCTACATGAAAAAGACATTTTTCTTTACTTTGATAAAAAACAAATGGATAATGATTTTTTTGTTGTTGTACAACTTGTTTTATTTAACTTTACACTTTTTTTGAAAGAGCTTTTTCAGTCTGGCACCGACACCAATGGACTTGAAATACCAAAAGCATTAAAAACAAATTTTATTTTGGATAAATATTTATTTACGGTATATAATATATGATTTCCTTTACATCAATGCATTATATATATATATATATATATATATATATATATGGTATAAACTCTTTGTATATTTATACTTTTATATTTCTCTTCCCCTGGCACAACAGTATTGTTATGTACATAAGTGTTAATAAAGTTTTTTTTTTTTTTAAACCGTGACGTCAGGTGAAACCCGGATGAGCGCTGTGTTGCGTTCAGGTGCACTCCGTGAATCTCTGCTCCAACACACACACACACACACACACACACACACACACACACACACACACACACACACACACACACAGAGAGAGACGTGACGTAGTTTCACCATCAGACACTGAACTCGTGTTTTAACTTCATTCAGCTGCTGTGACGTCATCGTTGCGTAGTAAATATCCACACATTCTGAGTAATGTATCCGAGTAGTAATCTATTACATCACATTAAATGAGTAGGCCTAAATGTAGGAGATAAACAAGAAAAATTAATTAAATGAATAAATAAATAATGGAGTAAAAACAGGTGAAACTGAGATCGATCCGATCAGGTTTATATATATATTTCTTTATTTCGCACTCTGGGTCCATAGCAAAAACACAACACAAGACATAATACAACACAACAACAGACGACAACACAGACTGTCAGGTTTCTGAGCATTAAAGGTGTTGAACGTGCATTTACAAACATTTCACTCGCACTCAGCCATCGAGGTCTTTTAAGTCAGATTCTTAATGCATCATTATACGCAACCTGTAACTTTTTCATACTTGCTTTCTTGTAGTTAACCCACAGGTATGCGGTGTACAGTGGTGTACAGTACAGAGCTTTAAACAAAGATATTTTAACGTCATCTGTACACGAATGAAATCTGCGAGCAAGAGTATTCGCCTGCACATACATGTTGCAGCACTGCCTTCTAATATCATCATCATCTGTCATGTCCTCTGGAAGGAAATGGCCGAGGTATTTGACCTTTTTACAGGGAGCAATATTATGATTAGACAAATTAAAATCAGGAAAAGCCATTTTTTGGTTTCTCTCTAGTGCGGCAGATTAGAACGTGACTCTTGCTGGTATTATATTTTATGTCATGTCCAGCACCATATACAGAGCAGACATTCAGCAGCTGTTGAAAACCAGCGCTGCTCAGGGAAAACACAGATAAACTCACTAGATAATAAACTATAATCTATATCTATAGGTTTCACAGCTCCTCGTGCTGGTTGTGTATTTTCCCGCCGTCCCTGAAGGCACCGCCGGCCACGTGACAGGTCACAAGACGGAAGTGCAGCTGTAAACACAGAAGAGGAAGAAGAAGAGGAAGATGGTGAGTGAGCGCGAGGCTCCACAATAATAATAACAATAATAATAATCTGCTTTGATCTTTTACAATGTTTATAAACTATGAACCTGTGACGTCATGTCTCTCTGTGTGACGTCATGTCTCTTAGACCACCGCGGCGCTGACAGCCGGTCTGGACCGCATCCCGGACCAGCTGGGATACCTGGTCATCAGCGAGGACGGAGTTCTGGCCGTGAGTATCCATACATCATCTATCGATCATTGATCAGCTGATTAGATGATTAGTGATTATATACAACCTTTTACTCTTTAAACTTTTAAACCTTTAAACCTTTAAACTGAACTTATTGATCTGAACTGATCAACAGAGCAAACTAAACAAACTAGACCCAGGTGATGTTTCTGTCTAGAGATCAACACTGACTGTTCTACTCACAGTCTGTAGCTGGAGAAACTAGACAGACAATATGTAGAAACTAGACTCTATAGAGAGTATATAGACTCTAAACTTTAGTATATAGACTCTATATAGATCAGTGGTTCTCTACTAGTTTCACTCTGGGTCATTAAGTCACTTTTATAGAATTCAAACCAAGATTTTTTTTTAAGCCTTTAAAAACTCATTTTTCTCTTTATTGAGCAAAGTGCATTTCAGAGACATGAATGAAACTGAGGAGTTACCATGACAACTGCATGTACGGAAGTGAATAAAAAAATATCAAACTGCACAAAATGGAGACCAACAAAATAATATATTTGACTTCTAATGCATCTCTGCATTCAGAGCATGTTCACAAAAGTGTATAGACTCTACATAGAGTATATTTATTCTACATGGAGTATATAGACTCTATGTAGATTCTATATACTCTGTAGAGTCTATAGACTTTAGCCCAGTGGTTCTCAACTGGTGGGTCAGGACCCAGCAGTGGGTCTTGGACCCGTTCTGGATGGGTCGCAGACAGCTGGTCAAAAAAGTAAATAATATTCAATGCACATCTGATGTTGGACATGTCTTTTATTTTGAAAAATAACTTATATTGAAAGGCACGAGACACGTGAACACATGCAGTTGTAATGCTCCTCCTCACTTTCTGATTATTTGCTCCATTTGCTCTGAATGCAAAGATATCAGTTTCTTATTAATGTGGCCTGATGCAGTGAATCTGGTTTTGTTTTGTGGGTCTTTATTTTGTGTAGTTTGATATTTATTCACTTTAGTGAACATGCTCTGAATGCAGAGATGCATTAGAAGTCAAATATATCGTTTTGTTGGTCTCCATTTTGTGCAGTTTGATATTTTTTTATTCACTTCCGTAGCTACATGCAGTTGTCATGGTAACTCCTCAGTTTCATTCATGTGCTCTGAAATGCACTTTGCTCAATAAAGAGATAAATGAGTTTTTAAAGACTTAAAGGGATAGTATCATTTTTTTTAAAGTGTGGTTGTATGATCTCCAAATAGCCCCTAAGTACTTTAATTGCAGTAGAAGACTCTCTGCACTCCTCCCGTTAGCAACGCCAGCCCATAATAGCCCTGCCCAGAGATTTACAACATACAGTGTTGTGAACAGACCCAAAGAAACGGCCTATTTTCACGGCCTAAAAGAAGTTTTACCTGAAAAAAAAAACACAGTTCCATTGTTCACTATAATATAATTTTTTCCAGCCCTTCAAAGTGCAGGAAAAACACAGTTTTTATTTGGACCTAACCAACTCACGTATCCCTCCGCCCAGGGTTAGCGCCCGCCGATCAGCAGTTGGTTCGGTCCAAATAAAAACTGTGTTTTTCCTGCACTTTGAAGGGCTGGAAAAAATTATATTATAGTGAACAATGGAACTGTGTATTATTTTTCAGGTAAAACCTCTTTTAGGCCGTGAAAATAGGCCGTTTCTTTGGGTCTGTTCACAACACTGTATGTTGTAAATCTCTGGGCAGGGCTATTATGGGCTGGCGTTGCTAACGGGAGGAGTGCAGAGAGTCTTCTACTGCAATTAAAGTACTTAGGGGCTATTTGGAGATCATACAACCCCACTTTAAAAAAAATGATACTATCCCTTTAAAAAAAATTCTTGGTTTGAATTCTATAAAAGCGACTTAATGACCCAGAGTGAAACTAGTGGTGAACCGCTGGTCTAGTGATCTGAACAGTGATCAGTGATTGGTCGGTGATTGATCAGTGATTGATCAGTACTGATCCCTGATTGGTCGTCCCCTCAGTCGGCCGGCGAGCTGGAGAACGACGAGCACACGGCCGGCGTGATGATGGAGATGATGAGGACGGCCAGTCGCTTCAGGTTACCGGGGTTACCGGGGGCCGAGCCGCCCTTCAGACGCATGTCAGGTAACACACACACACACACACACACACACACACACACAGACACACACACACACACACACACACACACACACACACACACACACACACCCACACACACACACCCACACACACACACACACACACACACACACACACACACACCCACACACACACACACACACACACACACACACACACAGAGAGAGAGACACACACACAGAGACACACACACACACACACACCCACACACACACACCCACACACACACACACACACACACACACACACACACACACCCACACACACACACACACACACACACACACACACACACACCCACACACACAGACACATACACACACACACACACACACACACACACACACACACACACACACACACACACACACACACACCCCCCCCCCCCCCCCCTGACTCTGTGGTCTCCATAGTGATGCTGGAGGACTTCGTTTACACGGTAACCGTCTCGGGGCAGAAAGTCTTCGTGGTCAAACGGCAGAACAACCAGCAGGAGCCAATCAGCGTCTGAGGCCCGCGTGATGTCACAGGCGCACGGCGTGATGTCACAGCTGATGATCCTGACTCTGTTTGATGTGTTTAGTTTAGTTTTTGTTTTTGTTTGTGTGAATAAAATGATGTTTGACCTTTGACCTGCGTCGCCTCTTTAAGAATGTTTAGATTCAGATGCTGAATGAGTCGTATTTATTGATCGACACTGAGACTAAAACGCTCTGGTGGACAAGTTGTGAGCTGCACATTCACCACGCTATGAGATAATAACACAACGTTACCACACAGAGTTGTTTTAGAGGGAAATTCATGTAAAACCGCTGATGCACGTTGCCTTCAGGGACAGTTTTTCATCAACAGTCTCTGTATTCCCCTCTAAAACAACTCTGTGTGGTAACGTTGTGTTATTATCTCATAGCGTAGTAGTCAGTAGATCTCAGAGCTCTACTGGGTTTATACTCTACTAACATGTCATCCATATATTCTGGACCTAAATCATTCAGTGGTTTATAAACCAGTAGCAGAAGTTTAAAATCTATTCTGTAGCTGACTGGGAGCCAATGTAAGGTCTGAAGAACTGGGCTGATGTGATCTGATCTCTTTGTTCTGGTTAAAACTGGAGCTGCAGCGTTCTGAATGAGCTGCAGCTGTTTGAGACCAGTCAGAAGACCGTTACAGTAGTCTAGTCTACTGGAGATAAAAGCATGAATCAGCTTCTCCTGATCAGTTTGGGACATAAAACCCTTTTGTCCTATAGGGGTTATGGCAATGGGCCAGTTTGACTAAATGTTGAACTGTCCCTTTAAGTAGTTGCATCTTGTGACCGCAGTGTCTCTCTCCGTCCACCGGGGGCTCCTCCTCCTCTCCGGTTGTTGTGGTCTGAGACCGAGACAGAGACCGGAGGAGATGAACCCGTCAGTCCGGTACCGGGACGAGGACCCGTGGTCCCGGTTCGGCTCGTGGCTCGAGTCCGTCTGCGTCGTGACGTTCGACCTGGAGCTGGGCCAGGCCATAGAGGTACCTACCGTAGCCTAGCAACGTTAGCTCTAGTGGCCAGACCATAGTAGTCTACTGTAGCCTAGCAACGTTAGCACCAGCAGCTGATAGAGAGCATAGTTAGTAGACTGTAAAGATAGATAGTCATCATCATAATAATATAGCTAATAGGCTACTGGATCAGAACCGCTGATGGGATGTGCTGTTGTCATGGTGACGGAGACAGGCGAGTCTCATCCGTCTGGAAACGGGACGGTTACATGTTTATGGGATGTTACAGGATGTTTCTGAGCAGATCCAGGGTCAGTTTAGTTCATAAAGCTTCACAGAGACGAGACCAGCTGTTACTGACACGTAGATCAATACAGGTGTTTTATTGTGAAAGGGCCTCAGATCAATACAGGTGTTTTATTGTGAAATGGCCTCAGATCAATACAGGTGTTTTATTGTGAAATGGCCTCGGATCAATACAGGTGTTTTATTGTGAAAGGGCCTCAGATCAATAGGCTACAGTTTTATTGTGAAAGGGCCTCGGATCAATACAGGTGTTTTATTGTGAAAGGGCCTCAGATCAATAGGCTACAGTTTTATTGTGAAAGGGCCTCGGATCAATACAGGTGTTTTATT
>NC_139912.1:481920-624420 GCF_905171665.1 Trachurus trachurus
CGTCATGGCGCCCTCTCCCACCGTCTCCTCGGAAACGGTGCTGGCTCTGGTCAGGTCAGTGAACGCCGCCGGCCAATCAGGACTCACCTGGACCGTGGTTGCCGTGGTAACAGTGTGTGTGTGTCTCTCCTCAGCTCCGTCAGTCCTCTGAAGTTCTGCTGCGACTTCAGACCGTACTTCACCATCCACGACAGCGAGTTCAGAGAGTACACCACCAGGACGCAGGCGCCGTGAGTTCACCTGAGTTCACCTGTCTAACACCTGCCCCCCCCTCCCGCCCATTCCCCTTCTGTTAGACCGGTCTGCCATCCAGTCCTCCCATTAAGCTGGTCTGTCCTCTCTCCCTATGAACCAGTCTGCCATCCAGTCCTCCCATTAAGCTGGTCTGTCCTCTCTCCCTATGAACCAGTCTGCCATCCAGTCCTCCCATTAAGCTAGTCTGTCCTCTCTTCCTATGAACCAGTCTGCCATCCAGTCCTCCCATTAAGCTGGTCTGTCCTCTCTTCCTATGAACCAGTCTGCCATCCAGTCCTCCCATTAAGCTGGTCTGTCCTCTCTTCCTATGAACCAGTCTGCCATCCAGTCCTCCCATTAAGCTGGTCTGCCCTCCCTTCCCATGAACCAGTCTGCCATCCAGTCCTCCCATTAAGCTGGTCTGTCCTCTCTTCCTATGAACCAGTCTGCCATCCAGTCCTCCCATTAAGCTGGTCTGCCCTCCCTTCCCATGAACCAGTCTGCCATCCAGTCCTCCCATTAAGCTGGTCTGCCCTCTCTTCCCATGAACCAGTCTGCCATCCAGTCCTCCCATTAAGCTGGTCTGCCCTCTCTTCCTATGAACCAGTCTGCCATCCAGTCCTCCCATTAAGCTGGTCTGTCCTCTCTTCCTATGAACCAGTCTGCCATCCAGTCCTCCCATTAAGCTGGTCTGCCCTCTCTTCCTATGAACCAGTCTGCCATCCAGTCCTCCCATTAAGCTGGTCTGCCCTCTCTTCCTATGAACCAGTCTGTCATCCAGTCCTCCCATTAAGCTGGTCTGCTCTCCCTGCCTCCCTTGCCTACCAGAAGTTTCCTCCTTCAGCTGTTGTTAACATTTCCATGTTTCTCACATTCTCTGTTATAAACTGTCTTCTTGTCTGTAACAACATCTCTGTCCCGTCTGTCCGTCCTGGGTAATGATCCCTCCTCTGTTGCTCACCCTGAGCTTTCTCCTGGTTTTCCCTGTTAAAAGGGTTTTCCATGGAGTTTTTCCTCAGTGGATGTGAGGGTCTAAGGACAGAGGATGTTGTTATGATGGGATGTAAAGCCCTTTGAGACAAACTGGTGGTAAAAACGGGCTATACTAATAAAACTGCCTTGTCTTGCCTGAGTTCACCTGAGTTCACCTTTGACCTTACCTGTCTGTCCCGTCAGGCCCAATGTGGTTCTGGGCGTCACCAATCCGTTCTTCATCAAGACGTTCCAGTCGTGGCCTCACATCCTCCGACTGGGCGAAGTCCGGATGGCAGGTGTGTTGATGATGTCGTCGTGGTTACACTTAGAACTAGAGCACTGTAAAAGAGAGTAAGGACACCACCATTGACTCCCGTGGTAAGCCTCATGCCCCCTAGTGGCAGGATATGGGTATTCCCTTGCCCCTTAGGAGGTCTTTCACCTCCTACCAGGCCATTGCCTTAATAAGAATGTATTCTTAGCAATTCTTGCCTGGTAAAATAAAGGTTTACTACTCTACATTGCAAAAGCGCCCAGAAAACCCATTCACTCCAATGTATGTGTGTTGCCCACTTGCTGCTAAATTGATGAAAACGGCCGTGTTTTTGTTTTTAGGTGTCTTGGTCATATCAGATTATATTTATAATTTGTTTATTACAAAATGTAGATTGAAACATTCATGTAGACAACTGTTTTTTTGTTTGTATTTTTTTTTTACTCGCCTATGTGTTAATAGGGTTAGGGTTAGGCGCTTCCATTGGACCGATGCTGTCCTTACTCTCTTTTACACTGCTCTAGGTAGAACAAACACGGTTCACACCTGTCTGTCTGTCTGTCTGATCGCCGGTTCGATCCCCTGTCTGTCTCCTCCAGGTGATCTACCTAAACAGGTGAAGGTGAAGAAACTCTCCAAACTGAAAACACTGGACACCAAACCAGGTAACGTCACAGACCAGGACCAGGTGAGAACCAGAACACTTGAGAGTGTCGCTCACCGTGTGTGTGTGTGCGTGTGTGTGTGTGTGTGTGTGTGTGTGTGTGTGTGTGTGTGTGTGTGTGTGTGCAGGCATCTACACGGCGTACAAGACGTTTCTCCACAAAGACAAGATCCTGATCAAGAGGCTGTTGAAGGTAAAACGTTGTGGGCTTTGTTTCATTTCTGTTTTTTGTAATTGCACTGCAAAAACTCAAAATCTTACCAAGAGTATTTGTCTTATTTCTAGTCAAAACAAATCTCATTCTACCTAAAATATGTATATTTATACACATATACATACATAGTTATATATTAAAAGCAGCTTGTTTTTAGACACTTTTTACTTCTTTCAAGCAGATTTTCACTTGAAATAAGTAGAAAAATCTGATAGTGGAGCAAGTTTTTCTTTCTTATTACAAACACAAAAAACTGCTTTCACTGGCAGATTTTTCTACTTATTTCAAGTGAAAATTAGTTTGAAACAAGTGAAAATGATCTAAAAACAAGTTCATTTTTAGGTGATGAGTCTTATTTTAAGTGGAAAGAGATTAGTTTTGACTAGAAATGAGACATTTTGACAAGAAATAAGACAAATATTCTTGGAAAGATTTTGAGTTTTTGCAGTGTCTTTTATTATGGTGCAAAAAAATAAATACAAATACAAACATTGTGGGCGTGGCCTGTGTAACGTTGTGGGCGTGGCCTGTGTAGCGTTGTGGGCGGGGCCTGTGTAACGTTGTGGGCGGGGCCTGTGTAACGTTGTGGGCGGGGCCTGTGTAGCGTTGTGGGCGTGGCCTGTGTAACCATGTGGGCGGGGCCTGTGTAACCATGACGACGTGTGCAGGGCATCCAGAGGAAGCGGCCGTCCGAGGTGCAGAGCGCCATCCTGAGGCGACACCTGTTGGAGCTGACGCAGAGCTTCATCATCCCTCTGGTGAGAACCGGCCAATCACGTCGCTCCACCGCCGTGGCGTCACCACGCTGTGATGTCACTGAGCAGGAAGTGTAACCCCTGTGTCTTGTCTGACAGGAGCGCTACATGGCCAGCCTGATGCCGCTGCAGCGGTCCGTGACGCCCTGGAAGGTAAAACAGGAATCACTGCAAAAACTCTACATCTATCCAAGAATATTTCTCTTATTTCTTGTCAAAACTAAACTCTTTTCACTTGTTTTTAGATCATTTTCACTTGTTTCAAACTAATTTTCACTTGAAATAAATAGAAAAATCTGCCAGTGAAAGCAAGTTTTTTGTGTTTGTAATAAGAAAGAAAAACTTGCTCCATTATCAGATTTTTCTACTTATTTCAAGTGAAAATCAGCTTGAAAGAAGTAAAAAGTGTCTAAAAACAAGCTGCTTTTAATGTGATGAGTCTTATTTTAAGTGGAAAGAGATTAGTTTTGACTAGAAATTAGACAAATATTCTTGGAAAGATGTGGAGTTTTTGCAGTGAAGCGGGTCGGCTGATGTCACAGTGATGTCACAGTGATGTCACAGTGATGTCATCGTCGTGTTGTTTGATTGGCTGCTGGTTGTGTGTTCAGACGCCTCCTCAGATCCGACCGTTCAGTCAGGACGAGTTCATGGCGACGCTCGACCACGCCGGACCGCAGCTCACCTCCGTGCTGAAAGGGGACTGGATGGGCCTGTACAGGTGAGTCACCAGCTGTGTGTGTGTGTGTGTGTGTACAGGTGTGTGTGTGTGTGTGCGGTTTTAACATTTAGCAGCTAAGTTTGACTCTCCAGAATTAACATAGTAGATATCAACAACGTCTTTCTGACTGGTCCTAACTACATTCTGAATAGTTGGATTTTTCATTCAAGCATTTCATTCTGTGATTCAGTTTTGCCTCTTGTCAAAAAGAACATTTCAGATCCACAACTCCGTTCTTCCTTCACTGTAACATTCATGTGTATGGGGTTTGTCATTACAGATATCTACAGTTCAGTTGCAGATATCCACTATGTGAATTACAGATATCTGTAACTGAATTACCACTAGTACTAATTCCAGTTACAGATATCTACAACTTCATTTCACCTAGTCAAAACTTAATTACAGATATCTGAACAGGGACATGTAGATATCTGTAATTGAGGTGAATTAAAGATCTAGAACTGGAATTATGACTAGTCAGAATCAAGTTGTAGATATCTGTAACTGGAGTTAGTACTAGTGGTAATTCAGTTCCAGATATCTGTAATTCACATAGTGGATATCTGCAACTGAACTGTAGATATCTGTAATGACAAACCCCATACACATGAATGTTACAGTGAAGGAAGAACGGAGTTGTGGATCTGAAATATTCTTTTTGACAAGAGGCAAAACTGAATGACAGAGATCTACAACCACAAATCCAGTCTGGTTTTTAAATGTTAGGGTGAGGGTTAGGTGTGTGTACAGGTGTGTGTGTAGGTGTGTGTGTGTGTGTGTGTGTGTGTGTGTGTGTAGGTGTGTGTGTTCTCTAACTTCCTGTCTCGTCTCGTCGCTCCGACAGGAAGTTCTTCCGCTCTCCGAACTTCGACGGCTGGTACCGACAGCGACACCGAGAGATGAGCCAGAAGCTGGAGAGTCTCCACCTGGAGGTCATCTGTGACGCCGTGAGTGACATCATCACATGATGTCATCACATGACATCATCACATGTCATCACTCCTTCACCACGGCCAATAACTAAACTCACACACAAACTAACATTCAACAAGCAAATAAAAAAATATCTTGGAATTTCATATGTAAGGGATAATGCCCGACGAGGTGTCCATTATCAGAAATTAATGGACGACGCGGAGGCGTGAACCGTCCGACGCGAAGCGGAGGACGGTTGCTTCCGCGAAGTCCATTAATTTCTGATAATGGACACCTCGTCGGGCATTATCCCGCTTATACCATGGTCACTTACGAGATAAATACATATTAAATCAATTACTTATAATTTAATGTTGTTTTTACCGTTAAAATGTTGTTTTTACCGTTATAATCATACGTCTTTAAGCGGCTGAGCCGAGCGGACTATTTAATAACACTCGTCGGCGATAAAAAAAAAAAAAAAAAAAAAAAAAAAGAGGGACCCGCTGTGACCGCAGCGTGCAGTCAGTGACTTTGCCACAGCCTGGTAGTTGATCAGTGAAGGGAGGTGATGTGACGGCTCAAATGTTACCTGACACAAAGTTTTTCAGAGGTCCAGTGCACTTCTTACCGCTTGTGTGTTTACAGACTCCAGTGCCGTGATGCGCTGAAAAAAAGTTGTTATGGTCCGAGTGTCCGTTGCCGTGGTTACTAACAAGCGTTTGAGCCAGCGCAGTAATATTTAGAACGTAATCAGGCAATTTGACCGGAACATCTTTATGGGTGTCCATTATCACTTTTTAATGGACACCCAGCAGCCAATCAGAATCGAGGATTCACCCAGACCATGGTATAACTGTAAAATAACATACGCACACATACACATACACATGCACACACACATACACACACACTTAAAGGGTCTTATGTAGCGTAACAGGGTCTCTTGTTGTCATCTTCATTTGTTTTTTGTTTTTTTTGTCACTTAAATTTTTATTGACAAATCAACATAAGTAAATACAAATACAATCAAATATAACAAAAGCTGCCTGGGAATACAACTTATTCTTACTATCTTGTGGGTTAGAGTATTCATCAGTTACTGTTCCTGTTCGATACTGTCTTGAGTCTTGTATAGTGTCCATTTCTCCCATTTCTTGTCCAGTTGAGCTTCTTGTAGCCTCAGTATGTGTGTCAGTTTTTCCATTAGAAATATTTCTTCCACAATTGACAGCCACTGATCTTTCGTTGGTGTTGTTTCTTTTCCCCAGTTTCTAGTGATGGCTTTCTTGCCTGCTACCAGCAGTATTTTGATCAAATAGCCATCACTAGTGTTAACGGTCTCATCTGAAAATTTACATAGATAAAGCACTGAACTGGTCTTCGACACACCATATCCTAATATTTTCTGTAGCTCCTTACATACTATTTCCCAAAATACAGTTATTTTTTGACAATTCCAAAAGACATGAGAATGGTCTACATCAAAAGATCCACATTCCCGCCAACACTTTTGACGACTGCGTAGCTGTTTACTTTTCATTTTCGGTGTAATAAAAAAGCGGATTAGATTCTTCCATGCGAACTCTCTCCAGATTCGTGAATAAGTGGTTGAGTGATGTACCTTCCACATTTCGTGCCATTCCTCATTTGAAATTTCTAAATTAAGTTCTTCCTCCCACTTCATCTTAATATATGTAGTTGAATGCTTATTGTTATTGTTCAATCCTTGATATAATGATGAAATTATTCTTATGTTGCTTTCCTGATATGCTTTTACTAAAATTCGGATGACATCATTCACTTCCCTGGAGGAATCTGACTTGATCTCCTTTTTATAGTAGTCCCTTACTTGATAATATCTGAAGAGTTCACACATATCCAATTCGTACCTTTCCCTGAGTTTTGCAAAACTCATCAGCTCCCCTTTGTTTTCTAACATACACCAAGCAGTTATTCCCTTTTCTGTCCATTGTAAAAATCTCGGATCATATTTTGCTGGATTGAAATTGTTGTCGTAAGCTATCCATTTTAATATTTTTGCATCATTCTGAATCTTGTACATTTTCAGTATTTTAAACCATATATCTAATGTGTGTACTGTAATTGGATCCATATTAATTTTAAGCTCCTTATATAACTGGTTATCACCAATCATATTTTGAATTGGAATTTGGTTTACTTCTTTCTCTATATCTTTCCATTTTGCTCTAAATTCTGACTTACACCAGCAATATACAGGTCTCAGTTGAGCAGCGAAGAAATACTCCCTTAGATTCGGAAGTCCCATTCCTCCCTTTTCTTTAGGGAGCTGGAGCGTTTTGTATCTGACTCTAGGCTTTTTGCCCCCCCAAACAAATCTGGAGATCATTCTATCCCATCCTACAAATTGGCCTTGGGGGATATCTATTGGCAGGGATTGAAACATGTATAGAAATCTGGGTAATATATTTAGTTTAACTATATCAATTCTTGAATTAAAGTCCAGTGGTAGGGTAGACCATCTTGTTATATCTTTCTGTATTTCTTGTTTTAAAGTTTTATAATTTGCACTGTATAGCTCTGAAAGGTTTTTAGTAATCATGACACCCAAATATTTGATTGCTTTTAAGTTCCAATTAAATTTGTATGTTTCCTTGATTTCTCTTGATGGGTAATAGTTGAGTGCTAAAATCTGAGTTTTAGATACATTGATTTTATATCCTGAGAAATGCCCATACAGTTCTAGTAGCTTCATCAGATTAGGGAGTGTGGTGTTTGGTTGCTCGAGGAAAGCTATTATGTCATCAGCAAAAAGCCCGATTTTATGTTCTACATCTTTAATTATGACACCTTTAATTTCTTTATTTTGTCGAACTGCTTGAGCCAGAGGTTCTATAAATATCGCGAATAGAGTTGGCGACAGACAACAACCTTGTCTGGTTGATCTTTCTAATAATATTTTTTCTGTCAAATTTCCATTAATTTTTATTCTAGCCGAAGGCTTTTGGTATAGTGATTTAATTAGATGTACAGATTTATTATTGAAACCAAATCGTTCTAGCACTAGATAGAGAAATGTCCAATTTACGCAGTCGAATGCTTTTTCCGCATCGATACTAACTAGCACAGTACTTTGTTTTCTTTTTTGTGCTTGGCTGATTATTTGTAAAGTTCTTCGAATATTGTCCTGTGTTTGACGGCCTGATATGAACCCCGTTTGGTCCTCATCTATTAATTCTGCTATAAATGTATTTATTCTTTTAGAGATAATGGATGTATATATTTTATAATCTATATTTAGTATTGAGATCGGTCTGTAACTTTCACATCTGTCTTTATCTTTGCCTGGTTTTAAAATTACTGAAATAATTGCCTCTGTCCATGTTAGAGGTATTTTCTTTTCTTTCAGAGTCCAGTTAAAGGAGGCCTGGAGTGCTGGTATCAGCTCTGTTTTAAAAAGCTTGTACCATTCTGCAGGGTAACCATCGCTCCCTGGAGATTTGTTATTTTTCAATGAGTTTATTGCTTGAATAATCTCTTCTCTTGTAATATCTGCTGTTAATCTTTCATTTTGTCTAGAGCCAATTGATGGTAAATCTAATTGTTCCAAAAAATGTCTTACTTCCTCCTCATTTGCTGCAGGTGGCTGCGTATATAATTTTTTATAGAACCCCTTGAATATGTTCTCTATGCCCTCTGGTTCGTGTATTAGCTCATTGGTATGAGGGTCTCTAATTTTTTGAATGGTATTCAGTGCTTGTTGTTTTCGGATACGTTTGGCTAAAAGTTTGGTCGCTCTGGGGCCAATCTCGTAATAGTTTTGCTTCAAATATGTGTTCTTCTTGCCATATTCATCTAGTAGTAATTCAGTTATCTTCATTTTGGTTTCCTTGATTTGTTTCTTTATTTTAGGGTCATTTGTCTTTTGGTATTTTTGCTCTAGTTCTCTCAATGTTAGAGAGTGATTTAAATATGCCTCTCTTCTTAATTTTTTTAATAATGTGGTTCTAGCTATTAACTTTCCCCGAACAACCACTTTTAAAGCATCCCAAATAATGTGTGGGCTCATTTCTCCCGTGTTATTTTCCTCCATATGTTGTCTAATATCTTCCTTCAGATCTTTCACCAGTCCTTTATTGTTTAGTATTCCTACATTTAATCTCCAGATTGTTTGTCTTCTCCTGGCATTAAGATTTATTTTTAGAAATAGCCCATTATGATCTGATATATCTGCACCTCCAATCGTACACTCAGTCACTCTATGTCTATCCTCCATATTTATGAAATAATAGTCTATTCTTGAGTGGACGTTGTGTGTTGCCGAATAGTGTGTGAAATCCTTTACAAAAGGATTGAGGCTCCTCCATATGTCTATCATTCCTAATTCTTCTAATGACACCTTTACAAATTTTGATATCTGTTTTTTATTCCCTTTTAGACTTGTTGTGTCCAAACTATAGTTCAAGATTATATTAAAATCCCCCCCACAGATTAAAGTACCTTCCTTTTCTGTTGCAATAAGATTAAACAGAGATTTAAAAAAATGTTTACTACTTTCTGGAGGTGCATAGACATTTATCAACGTAACCGGTTCATTCTCTAATTTTCCCTTTACCAGCACGTACCTACCCTCTTTATCTTTGATTTCCTTTTCACAGACAAATATAGTTGAGTTTGGGATTAATATCATAACCCCCCTCCTACGCCCTTGTTTATATGTACTATAATACGAATTTCTAAATCCAAATTTTTTTAATTTTTCATGTTCTGTCTGGGACAGATGAGTTTCTTGTAAAAATATGACATGTGGTTTTTCTTTTTTCAATTTAGTTATAACTATTCCTCTCTTTTTAGGTGTGTTTAGACCGTTTACATTTAAGGACAGTATATTCAGATCATTACATACCATATTGCTTCACTATTATACATATGTATTTCCCCAAGCAACTCAAAAAAATATGAACATGAACATGAACAGAGTTAAGAACATTAGAACTTCCACAGGAGGAATCTTCTTCTCCCCAAGTCCCTGTTGGAGGGTGGATGGGAAATCCTCCCGTTGAGGGCCCACCCCTAGACCTAAAGCTGCTTAGTCTAGAAAAGTCCAACATTGTCTCTCATCCAGTCGGTAGGCTACTGTTTACAACTTTAATATCTGAAGCCTTTTCATATTATTTATCTCAACCAAAGGACCATGCCTTGTTTTTTTTGTTTTTTTTTAAATCATTAACCCAGGTTAATATTATATGAAGCCATGTTATGTTTTCCAGACATGATGTTACTTATCAGATTTTCTCTGGTATCCTTGTAACTTCTCCCTCGCTCGTTGTGCCGCCGTATGGCTTGATCTGTGACTCGCTCGTTGCCATCCCGGGTCACTTCCAGTCCTCCCCGCCGCTCGTCCCGCGTCCTCGTCTGATGCGTCCACAGTTAATCCCCTTGCTCTCATGTCCTGCGCTGCATCCCCCGCATTGTCATAGCTCTTCACACCGTTGCTCCAGTGAATTCTTATTTTCGTGAATGGGGTCTGGAAACGGATCCCATTTTCTTTCAATACTCTTTTGATGCTCAGATATGTTTTGCGTTTTTGTACGATTTCCGTGGGGTAGTCGTGGTCGAATTGGATTTTCTTATTGCCCACCTGTATCCCCTTCTTCTGCCAGACTTTCTGTAGGACCATCTCCTTTGTTTCAAACTTTAGGAAGTTTACCACCACTGCTCTCGGAGCGCCGCCCGGACCAGGTCTTGGAGCGAGAGCTCTGTGGGCGCGTTGTATTTGTAGATTGGTTCCGTCGGGCAGCTCCAGCTCTTTTTTAAGGAGTTGATCCAAGTAATCTGTGATGGAGCTTCCTTCTGTGTCCTCAGGCAATCCGAAAATCCGGACATTATTTCGGCGGGACCTCGCTTCAAGGTCTGTTAGTTTGTCTTGCATCTGGTCTGTCTGTTTTGTTAATTTGAGTAACAGGTTGTTCGTATCCATGTTATACTCCTCTAGCTCCGCTATTCGAGCCTGCGCCTCGGTTAGGCTCGCCCTCTGCTCCTGTAACTCTCTGTGGCTTTCTGTAAGCTTTTGCTCTATGTCTTGTCTTAAGGAAGCGATTTCTTGTTTCATTTCACCTTTGAGTTCCTCTTTGATTGTCGTCAGCTCGTTGTGGAGTTCTCGCTTGAGGTCCCGTATATCACCGCGGATATCAGCGAGTCCAGCTTTCAGTGTCTCGGCGTGGTCCATTTTCTCTGTCGCGTCACTTTCAGGTTCACTTACGTCGGTGACTTCTTCTCTTGTAGTTCGTTCTGGAGTTTTCTGCGGGGTTTTATTTTTCCTCCGGCCTCGTTTGCCACTCATCTCAAAGTTTGTGACGGTTATATGTCGAGTTGTTCACATTGAGTGGTTTGATTTTACCGACTTGGGCGAGCTAAAAAACTATGCTGCTAACCCGTCCGCCATCTTGCAGGAAGTCCGCCATCTTCATTTGTTTTACCCTCTTATTTTATTCTTTTTATTTTATTTTATTTTATTTTATAACTGCTGTACATCGGAGTTGTCTTACACAGGTTCTTTGATGTGGATGATAATCTGATGGTACAGACTTAATGTAAGATTCTGTTGACTTGTCTTTATGTTGTGACTGCAGATTTATGTTTAAATGTAGCTACTGGTTTTAACTGTGAAACCCCAGGAAGACTAGCGGTGTTCTAGAGCAGCTAATGGGGATCCTAACAAATAAAACATAAATAAAACATCATCACAGCTGCTCCTCTGACCAGATGTTCTCTTCCAGGACCTGCTGGGCTGGACCAGGGACAAGTCTGAGGTGGAGATCGTGGACCTGGTGCTGAAGCTCAGAGAGAAACTGGTGAGTTGATCTGGTCTGGACCAAAAGGAAGCGCTTTGCACTCACTGGATAAAAAATAATGAGACACCTGATGTAGTAATTATGAGATAAAGAAAAAGGAAATGTCTATAAATCCGCTCTCGCTGTCTCAAAACAAGCAAATGATTAATTACTACGATCGACTGTTCTTCTGTCACCGTAAACTGAATCTGAATTTGAATTGTGAGAGAGATGGATTTTCAGTGAGGATCAAATTTAATTGGATTTCAATTATAAATGATACTATTCAGATACAGTTGTTCAATGCAATGATTCAAATTAAACAATACAATTTCTAATCATGTGATTCAAATTAAAATTTTCAATTCAAATATTCAAGTTCAGTAATTCAAATTCAAATATGAATGATTCACATTCAGTTTCTGGAGGCACAAGTTTCTATAGAAGGAAAACAATTTACGTCGTGGAATTGTTGTAACTTTTCTTTTTGATACATTTTACCTGTATTTGTGTAGTTTGTGTGTGTGTGTGTTAAACAGGAAGTGTGTGTGTGTGTGTTTCAGATGAAGGCGCGTCGGCAGCAGCTGCAGCTGAAGGACGGAGTGACACACAAACTACACACTTTCATCAACACAATGATCACAACGCTGTCTGACGAGCTGCAGAGTGTGCTGCACACACACACCGACACACACTGACACACACACACACACACACACACACACACACACACACACACACACACACACACACTTCTTCTTTGTTCCTCTGACATGAATGTTAATGAGAAGTTAATAACAATGTTTAACATTATTAACACAACTCGGTGCAGCTGCTTCACTACAGATGTTTCTCTTCCTCCTCTTCCTCTTCTCCTTCTTCCTCCTCCTCTTCCTCCTCTTCTTCTTCCAGATGTGACTTTTTTTTTATTTATTCCTTTATTCCAGTTTCACGTGTAACAGGAAGTTGATTAAACCAGTGTAAATAAACTGTGTCACTGAGCCTTTATGAGTTTTTATTTGTATCATTTTGTTTTATAAATGTTTTTCCAACATGTAAAAATTACAAATATGAAAACTTTATTGTTCACAGAGTGGGAATTCATCTTCGGTCTCAAGTTGGTAAAAGTTGTAATCAATGAGGCCGATCGGTTCATGATGCCTTCACTGTGTGTGTGAGAACCGAGCGGCCATACTTACCTTTTACTTTTACTCATCTATCCACTTTTTTTTTGATTAGTCGATTAGTGAAACGATACATTTTTTGGTTGACGATTAATTTAACTCAGTTTAACACTTTGATGCCGTCTCTGTTTTGCTGAGGAGATTCAAAGAGTTTATTGCCATGTCAACAAGTGAAATCAAGTTGATAGGAATGTGTCTTGGTTTTTGCTCTCACAGAAAAACAATACAATACTCCCACCACATACACCACAATAAATAATACACACAATGCCGTACAATACATGTACGGGGAGGACGATACCCAGCAGCGTCACCTCAGCAGAAGTGGCAGTGCGAGGAGAAACTACTGTCTCTAAAACGAGATGTTCTACCTTTAATACTTGTGTATCTCCTGCCTGATGGGAGGAGATTAAAGAGGTAGTGTGCCAGGTGAGAGTGATCTGCTATCATTTTATTGGCCTTCCTGATGAGTCTAGTTGAGTAAAGTGATGTAAGTGAGGGGAGTTTACTGCGACCTATGATCATAGAAGCTCGGCGATGAACTGTTTAACCTGTAAAAATGTTCGAAAATGGCCTCGGTGGTTTTCTCCATTTTCTCCAAAACCTCCGGCCCTGCGTTGGACTCCCCTCGGCCCCCCAGACGACAACATATTCGAATTTGAAGAAATTAGATTTTTGGTTAAAAAAAAACGGGGTTAACAGATACCAACGACTCTGACACATTAATACTACCCGTTCATTTTTAATTTTTATTAGCTCCTCATGTCATGGGATTTCTTGGTTTCCCTCATCAAACTCATCAAATACACAATCCAACAACTCCACAACGCTCTGGTGGACAAGTTGTGAGCTGCACATTCACCACGCTATGAGATAATAACACAACGTTACCACACAGAGTTGTTTTAGAGGGAAATTCATGCAAAACCACTGATGCACGTTGCCTTCAGGGACAGTTTTTCATCAACAGTCTCTGTATTTCCCTCTAAAACAACTCTGTGTGGTAACGTTGTGTTATTATCTCATAGCGTGGTGAATGTGCAGCTCACAACTTGTCCACCAGAGCGTTGTGGAGTTGTTGGATTGTGTATTTGATGAGTTTGATGAGGGAAACCAAGAAATCCAAGGTTCAAATTAAAGGTAGCTACTAACGAACCTATAGGGGATTATGGCAATGTATGGGCCAATTTGACAAAATGTTGAACTATCCCTTTAATTTTCACACAAGATACCAGAACCAGAACCAGTCAGAACCAGTTTGAAGCAGAAAATAGTTTTAATTTCAAGCGAAAGAGAATCAAAAATAAACATCAAGGAACCAGAACCATCGATTAGTCACACGTTTAAATATTGATCCATCTCATCTCTGATTGGTCCACCAGGCCGACGCCCCCTCGTCTCATCTCTGATTGGTCCACCAGGCGGCCAACGCCCCCCTCATCTCATCTCATCTCTGATTGGTCCACCAGTTGGCCGGCCCCGCCCCCTGCAGCCGCATCACGCCCTGCCTCTCTGCGGGGCTGAAGTGCAGCACGGTGAGGACGGCGTTGAGCGCGTGCTGGCGGCCGCCGCCGTCGGGCAGCGTGAGGAACTTGTAGACGACGTTCTTCAGATACTCCATGTTGGCTCCTTCTCTGCTGCGGTCGCGGCTCAGCTTCTCCAGTCGCTGTCGTAGCTCCGCCTCCTCGTCGCCGTGGCGCTGGCCGTCGGCCGCGAGTCGCCCACGCAGCCGCCGCGTCTCCTCCTCCAGCGCGTGTTTGTGGCGGCGCAGCGCGGCGAGCTCCGCCTCCTTCCTGGCCAGCTGCTCGCCGTACAGCAGCAGCGTCGGCTCGGCGACCGCCACGCGCCGCAGCGCCACGGCAACCGCGTCGCCCTCGCTGTCCGGCCGCGGCTCGTCCTCGTCGGCCTGATCGACGGCGCTAGCGTTAGCGGCGAGGCTAGCGTTAGCGCTGCGTAGCCGCTCCAGCTCGCCGTCCTTCTCCTGCAGCAGCGCCATCGTGCGTTCCCGCTGCTTGTGAAGCTCCGCCTCCAGACGCAGCAGCTCGTCGCGGTGCGTCGCCGCGGCGGCTAGCGCTTCCCGCCGCGCGGTCTGCTGCAGCGCCGCCACCGCCGCCGCGCGCTCCTCCAGCTCGCGGGCGTGGCGCGCCTCGGCCTCGTCGCCGTGGATACGCAGGGTGATGTACTTCTCCTTCAGCTCCGACAGCTGCGCACGCTGCTCCTCCAGCTGCGTCGCCTGGCAACCGTCTCTAGTGTTCTTGTTCTTCAGAACCACCTGGTAACAAAACGTTAAGACGTGTTGGAATTATTTTATGTTAACGGCGTGACCGTGATTAAAGGTGCAGTTCGTAAGTTGTAGCAGTGGTGTAGTCTAATGTTCTGTAGTAGGTAAACTGCTTTCTAGGTGGTAAACTGTTCATACTTGTATCACATAGACGCTGGTTCTCTAACTGTTTTACATCAAGGACCCAAAACTGACACAAATTAGATAAAGTAGCATTTCCTGATGGAAATGCGTGTGAATGCTGAAAGCAGCTGAACGCTGTTGCAGAATTAGCAAATAGTGCAAGCAGTGATCACCATACAAATGGTTGACCGAGGTAGGAATCGAACCCACAACCTCATGGTCAGTAGACTTTCACTCTGCCTCTAGGCCACAGTGTACACACAGTTGCAGAGACTGTTGTCTGTTGATGAGCTGCACTCTGTCTCACTCTGAAGTTAATGAGCCCAAAGCTGCACCTGTTGGAAACACACTGTGTCAACACCAAGAAAGCTTGAGAGTCAAGCTTGAATGACTTACAATTAAAATTTCTGTGAATTTCAGGCTGAGAGCAGCAGTTTCAACATGAAGCAAGTTATCAGAAGTCAACAGAGGACGACTGGGAAAATAATTCACTATAATTGTTGTTGGGGCAAGATTTGAACCAGTAACCTTCAGGTCTTCAGCCCAGTGAGCTAACCACTAGGCTACAGACAGAGACAGTATGTGAGGGGCAAAGAAAACCTTTAATAAGAAGATCACTGGCTTCTGCTTTTTTAAAAAAGTAATGAAAGTGCAGAAATTAGCCACACCAAGTAAGAAGAGGACCTTTTTTGTGACCTGTGACTATTTTTTGGTGAATTGAAACGAATTAAAAAGCACTTAACAGCAAGTTACAAAGTTGAGCTCCTTCTCCTGCCGCTGTGAAAAAAATGCATTGGGCTGAATGAGAGCAGAGAGCTCCCTGGCTGCATTTAAAAAATATTTTAAATTATTATCTAAGTCTCTTTGCATTTTTGACCAGAATTTTAGCCAGAAGACAAGTGTGGCTACAAAACTGGAGAAAATAATGTGTCTAGAGTTTAATTTGTGACCGTGCTGACAGTTTAGCCAGAAAAACTCTAGAATGTTTTTTTGCCTCTCTCCACTCTGGCTGACAATGTCACCACTCTAGCTCTGCTCGTTAGACGCAACACACACCCATTATAAAGCTGGATTTTGTCAAAAAACTTAATGATTTTAAAACTGCCACATATCAGAAACTGTTGAAGATATCAATAAGCTGAGTTTGAAGACTGTTCCAATGCATTCTCTATGGGGAAAAAAAATCTGAAAAAGTTAAATATTTGAAAAAGTATAAAAAGTATGAAAAATTTGAATACATCCAATAAAGTCCAGAAAAAGTTGCACGTTTTGATGTATGAATTGTTGAAATAGCACAAAGCATGAAGGACTAGAAGAAGACCGTAAAAAGGCGGAAGAAAATGGCCGAACAGAAGAACAATAGTGTGAATGCTTTCAGCATTTCAGCATTCACACTAATTAGACCACGGACCCCCATTGGACAAAACACCAGAAATACACAAACTATCAGTGTACGTTTAAATTAGGCGTACATTTTTGAAAGATTATAGAGACATTTCTGGGAAAAAAGTGGTACAATTTCTCTTTTTTTGGGGGGAAAAATCTGGTAAAATCTCTCAGAAAAAGTGGTAAAATTTCGAAAAAAAAAAGTTCTCTAGTTTTGTTGTACTGGCTATACTGAAGTATTTATACTGAGTATAGCTGAGATCACATAGACTACACCACCGGTTGTGTTTTGGTTTGTATTGTGTTTCTATTATAACGTATTGTGTTAGTATTGTGTAATGTTTTTATGTTAAAATTGATCCAAACAAACCAACCTGCGCTCGCAGCTTGTAGCGCTCAAACTCGTCCTTCAGCTGCCTCAGCTCCTGCTGCAGCGCCGCGGTCGCCACGGTGTCGTCGCCGGGCAACGTGGCTGTGTCGCCGGGCAACGGCTCGGTCTGCAGCAGCTGCTGGATGCTCTGGTCCTGGTTCTGGTCCTGGTTCTTCAGCTGCAGCAGCTTCTTCAGCTTCTCCATCTTCTCCTTCAGCGCCGCCACGTCCAGGTCGACATCGAGGTCGCGGTCGCGGGCCGTCCTGCCGGTGGCGGCGATGGCGAGCGTCTTGTTCTCGGTGTCGAGCTGCAGCACGCGGTCTCGGAGCCTCTGGGCCGTCGTCTGGTCTCGCTGCCGGTTCTTCTCCGCCGCTCCGAGCAGCTCCGACAGCTCCGACACGCGCTGCTCCAGACCGGCCGCGCGGCTCTCCGCCGCCGCCGCGCGCTCACGAGCTCGCTCCTCCAGCTCCACGGCCTGAAACACATCACACCGTTCAATGACCCTCGGAAAGCAGCTCCACGGCCTAAAACACATCACACACCGTTCAATGACCCTCGGAAAGCAGCTCCACGGCCTAAAACACATCACACACCGTTCAATGACCCTCGGAAAGCAGAGAATCTCACGGTTCACATGCAGTTTACAGCTCGACTCTATCATGAACGGTTCAGAAGTTATTTCATGTTTTGTAAAACACGTGCAAGCGTTGTGTCGATGCTACGTTCGGTTTAGCATCGATGCTACACTCTGTTAGCGTCGTTGCTACGTTCGGTTTAGCATCGTTGCTACGTTAGGTTTAGCATTGATACTACGTTTGGTTTAGCATCGTTCGGTTTAGCATCGTTGCTACATTAGGTTTAGCAACGTTGTTACGTTAGGTTTAGCATCGTTGCTATGTTTGCTTTAGCATCGATACTACGTTCGGTTTAGCATCGTTGCCACGTTCGGTTTAGCATCGATGCTACGTTCGGTTTAGCATCGTTGATACGTTCGGTTTAGCATCGTTGCTATGTTCGGTTTAGCATCGTTGATACGTTCGGTTTAGCATCGTTGCTATGTTCGGTTTAGCATCGTTGCCACGTTCGGTTTAGCATCGATGCTACGTTCGGTTTAGCATCGATGCTACGTTCGGTTTAGCATCGTTGCTACGTTCAGTTTAGCATCGTTGCTATGTTCGGTTTACCATCGTTGCTACGTTAGGTTTAGCATCGTTGCCACGTTCGGTTTAGCATCGTTGCTACGTTCGGTTTAGCATCGTTGCTATGTTCGGTTTAGCATCGTTGCCACGTTCGGTTTAGCATCGTTGCTATGTTCGGTTTAGCATCGTTGCTACGTTAGGTTTAGCATCGTTGCCACGTTCGGTTTAGCATCGATGCTACGTTCGGTTTAGCATCGTTGCTATGTTCGGTTTAGCATCGATGCTACGTTCGGTTTAGCATCGTTGCTACGTTAGGTTTAGCATCGATGCTACACTCTGTTAGCGTCATTGCTACGTTCGGTTTAGCATCGATGCTACCTTCTGTTAGCGTCGATGCTACTCGGTTTAGCATCTGTTTCTGTACCCGTCCCTTCTTGTCATAGAGGCACCATTCAATGACCGTCGGAAAGCGGAGAATCCTGCGATTCAGATGCAGTTTACAGCTCGTCTCTATCATGAACGGTTCAGGAGATATTTCATGTATCGATCAAGGGGGCAGTTGTGGGTCTGAGAAGTGAAGTCACTTCCTCGTTCAACAAACTGCAATCCCCTCTTCTTCCTCTGGGGGCTGGTGTCAGAAAGCAGCATTCTCCATAGACCCCCATGTTAAAATCACCCACTTTACATCCTCAGTAAACACTCTGAGGGGGGGGGGTTAACTCTACCATTTTACTGTTATTAGGTTAAAACTCTGGCCAATTAGGGCGCGGAAACGGTGAGTGACAGGTCCGGAGACCGCTGCTTCGAGGCCAGTGGGCGGGTTCTCGGCCGGCTAACGGCCGCACCGCTCCAAATATGGCAAGTAGAATCCAACATGGCGCAGCTCAAACCCCCGTAGTAGAGACACAAAACAGACTCCCCCAAACCAGTGGAGGTGACGTCACGGTGCTACGGCCGTTCTCTTGATCTCACCTTGCGCGTCTCGTTGTGGGTCTGGTCCTGGAACTGGTTCTTCATCTGGACCAGTTCTCTCTGCAGCTCGTCCACTCGGGGATCAGGTTTGTTCTGGTTCTGCTCGGCGGCGAGCAGCTTGGTCCGCAGCTCGTCTCTCTCCTCCCTCAGCCGGCCCAGCTCGGCCTCGGCCTCGGCGCCGCGGTCGGCGGCCTGCGTCGTCACGGTGATGGTGTTGTTGGCGTGCTGCAGCCGGTCCCGCTGCTGCTGCAGGAGGCGCTGCAGCTCGTGCAGCTGCGTGGCGTGGTCGCTCTGCTCCTGCTGCCGCTCGTGCTGCTGCGTGATGACGCGCGCGCGGCTCTCCGCCAGCTGCTGCCGCACGCCGCGCAGCTCCTCCTCCTGCTGCGTCTCCACGGCGACCAGGCGCTCCCGCAGCTCCTCCACTTCCTGCTTCAGCTGCCGCTTGTCGGCCTGGAAACCGGCCTCCATGCGCGACTTCTCCTGCGTCACCGTGGCGATGGCGACGGTCAGCGTGCTCAGCTGGCCGCGCAGCTGCAGCAGCCGCCGCTCCTCAGGAGGGGGCGTGGCCTGCTGCGGCTGAGGGGGCGTGGCCTCGGGAGGGGGCGTGGCCTGCTGCTGCTGAGGCTCCGCCCCCATCACAGCGCCGCCGCTCTCCGCCTCTGACTCCACCGCCGCCGCAGTCTGAACCAGAGGAGGAGAAGAAGAAGAGGAGGATGAACTCTGACTGGAATGCACAGACAGGAACAACGGCGTTACACTGTTTATTTATTTGTAAATAAATATTTGTTAACGCTGTTTATTGATTTTATGCGTGTGAGTTGGTCAGTTCAGGTAAACGGATTAAAGGGATTAATAAAGTATATTCTATTCTAAACAGAGTCCAAATAATTTGACATGTTTGAGCATTTTATTAAAAAAGTGACTCAATAGTTACTTTTACAATGAAGTAACTAAGTTACTAACTAGTACTTTCATGAGTAACTGATGAAGCGGTGAGGTCACCTGTCCTCCCAGCTCGTCCTCTGATTGGTCGCCTCTGGGCTCGGTGGGCGTGTCCTCGCTGTCCTCGCTGTGCAGAGAGAAGCCGTCGTCCGGCAGCAGCTCGGGGCTGGCGGCGGCCGCGGCGGTGGTGATGTCATCGTGGTCCTGGTCCTCGTGGTCGGGCGCGGCGGTCAGCGCCCTGAGGCTCGACTCCAGCGCCTCCTTCTCCTTCAGAAGACTCTTGTAGGCGCGGACCAGGTCCTTGAAGCGGCTCTGGTACTGGACCAGCTGCTTCTTCTGCAGCTCCACCGCGTCCAGCAGCTCCTTCCTGCTCGGACCGCCGCCGAAGCTCATCCCAAACTTCTCCATGACGACGACGACGCGGCGCCGGTCCGACCCGGTTCATGTGGATCTGGGCCGGACCATAGTGGACTCAACCTGTCGACACAGAACAACCACAGGCCGGATCAATACTCATCAATATTTAACGAGGGATACGCCAACATTTTTTATTTTTTTTTGTGTCTTGCCTCACTCCCGAGTCCATGACCAGCAGATAGACACCATCCTTTCCACTGTGCGTGCAGTAACCATGGAGATAGAGCCGTATCGCCGTAATTAGCTTAGCTCAAACACTGAAAGTGTATAGGTAGTGTTAGCCTGCCTCCACCTAAAGTCGCTAATTAGCTTAGCTCAAACGCTGGAAGTGTATGGGTAGTGTTAGACTGCCTCCACCTAAAGTCGCTAATTAGCTTAGCTCAAACACTGGAAGTGTATGGGTAGTGTTAGCCTGCCTCCACCTAAAGTCGCTAATTAGCTTAGCTCAAACGCTGGAAGTGTATAGGTAGTGTTAGCCTGCCTCCTACCTAAAGTCGCTAATTAGCTTAGCTCAAACGCTGGAAGTGTATAGGTAGTGTTAGCCTGCCTCCTACCTAAAGTCGCTAATTAGCTTAGCTCAAACACTGGAAGTGTATAGGTAGTGTTAGCCTGCCTCCACCTAAAGTCGCTAATTAGCTTAGCTCAAACACTGGAAGTGTATGGGTAGTGTTAGCCTGCCTCCACCTAATGTCGCTAATTAGCTTAGCTCAAACACTGGAAGTGTATAGGTAGTGTTAGCCTGCCTCCTCCTAAAGTCGCTAATTAGCTTAGCTCAAACGCTGGAAGTGTATGGGTAGTGTTAGCCTGCCTCCACCTAAAGTCGCTAATTAGCTTAGCTCAAACACTGGAAGTGTATGGGTAGTGTTAGCCTGCCTCCACCTAAAGTCGCTAATTAGCTTAGCTCAAACGCTGGAAGTGTATAGGTAGTGTTAGCCTGCCTCCTACCTAAAGTCGCTAATTAGCTTAGCTCAAACGCTGGAAGTGTATAGGTAGTGTTAGCCTGCCTCCTACCTAAAGTCGCTAATTAGCTTAGCTCAAACACTGGAAGTGTATAGGTAGTGTTAGCCTGCCTCCACCTAAAGTCGCTAATTAGCTTAGCTCAAACACTGGAAGTGTATGGGTAGTGTTAGCCTGCCTCCACCTAATGTCGCTAATTAGCTTAGCTCAAACACTGGAAGTGTATAGGTAGTGTTAGCCTGCCTCCTCCTAAAGTCGCTAATTAGCTTAGCTCAAACACTGGAAGTGTATGGGTAGTGTTAGCCTGCCTCCACCTAAAGTCGCTAATTAGCTTAGCTCAAACACTGGAAGTGTATGGGTAGTGTTAGCCTGCCTCCACCTAAAGTCGCTAATTAGCTTACCTCAAACACTGGAAGTGTATGGGTAGTGTTAGCCTGCCTCCACCTAAAGTCGCTAATTAGCTTAGCTCAAACACTGGAAGTGTATGGGTAGTGTTAGCCTGCCTCCACCTAAAGTCGCTAATTAGCTTAGCTCAAACACTGGAAGTGTATGGGTAGTGTTAGCCTGCCTCCTACCTGAGCTGAAACCAGCAGTCAGAAGCTGATTTCATTTTAGCTCTAAACTCTGTAAATATTTCACTTTATCCACATTTCAAACATGTTTAGGTGAGAAAGTAGCCGTTTAGATCAGCAGTGTGTTGTTAATTTGTCTAAATACCAGCTGTTTACAATTTTGTTTGGACGAATTTGGCGCTACTCAAGCTAGCCGTTGTGACCAACGCACTTCCGGTTACTTTCACAAAATAAAACACCCGTTGCCCTTTACATACAGAAAACCATGACGATAGAATTTGTGCTTTTACTTTGAAATAGGAAGCGAACCTACCCTCGATGTAGCTAGCTTGAACCAAAATAAAGCGTCTTTGCTTGAACCCTCCGTTTTGACCGATCTCGTCTCGTTAGCGGCATTTGACCGCTCAAGATGCCTTACCGGAGAGTTTTGTAGCTCTGAGACGAAGATCGGCCGCCGGTTTCCGTTTAGAGTTGCTGAAGAGTTTCTCTGATGACTTTAGGTGGAGGCGGGCTAACACTACCCATACACTTCCAGTGTTTGAGCTAAGCTAATTAGCGACTTAAGTGGAGGCAGGCTAACACTACCCATACACTTCCAGTGTTTGAGCTAAGCTAATTAGCGACTTTAGGTAGGAGGCAGGCTAACACTACCTATACACTTCCAGTGTTTGAGCTAAGCTAATTAGCGACTTTAGGTAGGAGGCAGGCTAACACTACCTATACACTTCCAGTGTTTGAGCTAAGCTAATTACGGGCGATACGGCTCTATCTCCCTTGTTACTGCACGCACAGTGGAAAGGATGGTGTCTATCTGCTGGTCATGGACTCAGGAGTGAGGCAAGACACGAAAAAAAAATGTTGGCATATCCCTTTAATCTATCAATCGATTAATTGATCAATAAAAGTATAGAATGATTATTGTCACAGGTCTGTCGTTAGTCTGACATGAATAAATATAAATAAATAAAATATATAGTTGTCAGGTTCAAAAACAGCTCTTCGTGACGTCACAGTGAGCTCAGTCTCAGTGTTGATGATTTTATCAGATCGATTATCGATCCCATCAGTTCCTGTCACAGGGTTTTACAGCTCAGAGTGAAACTTGAACGTTAACCGACAGAAACACCGACGTTAGTCTCCGGTTCTTACCTGGTCGATCGGTGATCGGTCGGTTTAACGAGCTCCACTAGTTACTGGATTATAACACAAACTGGATTTATACAGAAAGTGTAGAAGTGCAAATACAACAAACACAGACCGAGAACTGCCAGCGAGCAGCCGCCATGTTGGACTGAACCGGAGCTGGAGGAGGAGGAGGAGGAGGCGGGAATTCAGTGATGCCTTCAGGACACCGGGAATTTCTACCTACAGAAGACAGGAAAGAAACAATAAATAAAATACGTTTTATGATATATTATTAAATTATTACACGATGGCGTCATTACGGTAATGTTATGACGCATGTTTCAGTTGTCTGTGTTTGTTTTGATTTCATTAACCTACAGTTAACACTGACAGCAGAGTGATAACAACTTTATGTTGTTAATGTCTGATAAACGTGTGTTTTCATGACGTTTTTAATCAACTAAACTAATTGAATAAACCTGTTAGTTGACTAACTAACTTAACGGTGTGTGGATGTCCCTGCATACGGGTACTCTTGTTTTTATTTGGTAAAGTACAAAAGTCTTCGAGTGTCCGGGCTTCCTCGTGGACCGTGAACGCATCAACGGTAAAAAAACACTGTCAATAAAGTTTTTCACAGCAGTGACGTCATTTATTCCGCGTTGGCCTGGACGTGGCACCGAGGAGGAGCTGCGCCCACTCCGGTTCATCTCCGTCTGTTCCCGGTCTGTTCCCGGTCCGTTCCCCGGTTCCCACCGACCGACCGACCGGCGCCGCTCCCGGTTCGAATCCCAGCCCCTGACCCGGACCCACCGACCGACCGAACCGGAACCACCGGGACGAAGCAGCGACATGGGCCTGACGATCTCCTCTCTGTTCTCCCGGTTCTTCGGGAAGAAGCAGATGAGGATCCTGATGGGTGAGCTAACAGGCTAACAGGCTAGCAGGCTAACGCTCCATATCTATGCTGATGGGTGAGCTAACAGGCTAGCAGCTAACGGCTAACAGGCTAACGCTCCATATCTATGCTGATGGGTGAGCTAACAGGCTAGCAGCTAACGGCTAACAGGCTAACGCTCCATATCTATGCTGATGGGTGAGCTAACAGGCTAGCAGCTAACAGGCTAACAGGCTAACGCTCCATATCTATGCTGATGGGTGAGCTAACAGGCTAACAGCTAACAGACTAGCAGGCTAACGCTCCATATCTATGCTGATGGGTGAGCTAACAGGCTAGCAGCTAACAGGCTAACAGGCTAACGCTCCATATCTATGCTGATGGGTGAGCTAACAGGCTAACAGTATCCTGATGGGTGAGCTAACAGGCTAGCAGGCTAACGGCTAACAGGCTAACGCTCCATATGCTGATGGGTGAGCTAACAGGCTAGCAGGCTAACGCACCATATCTATGCTGATGGGTGAGCTAACAGGCTAACAGTATCCTGATGGGTGAGCTAACAGGCTAGCAGGCTAACGCTCCATATCTATGCTGATGGGAGAGCTAACAGGCTAGCAGGTTTTTTTTTTGTTTTGACTATTAAAGCAGAAGTAAGCGATATGTTTGTGTTAATATAAGTCTTAAATAGTTGTATCTTCCGACAGCAATCACTTCTATAGAGTGTTTGGTCTGAAACACGGGTCTGTCAGTCACTCTGCTCTGCTCTGAGCCCAGGAGAAAACTTTCCTTGTATCCTACAACCTTTATCCAATGAGGAGAGAGAACGGCATAAAGGGGCAGTCCTCTCTGTGTGTGCAGCCAAGGGATGCGCCTGAATGTGGTGACATAGGGACGAGGACCAATAGATCCATGACGAGGGCGGGGGCTGCTAACTCCATCGGCTGACAGGAAGTTAGACAAAACCACCGGATCGCTCACTGATAGCTTTAACTTTACAGAAACACTTGGCATAGTACAGTGCAAAGGTGAATAAACATAGGCTACAGACAGTTAGAGCTGTCAGAAACTAAAGCTAGCACAGTTAGCCACCTGGAGGCTAGCGCTGCGAGCTAACGGGGCGGTGCAACGTTAAAGGGACAGTGCTCCTGGTGAAACAAAGTTAGTCTGATAGTTAAAGCTAATGAACCTCCTGCTACGACTAGAGGAGAATATGACTAAATGTTGAACTGTCCCTTTAACTCTTTCTCCGTCTGACAGACAGTTTAACTTTGTGTGTGTGTTTGTGTTTCAGTGGGTCTGGACGCCGCCGGTAAAACGACCATCCTCTACAAACTGAAGCTCGGAGAGATCGTCACCACCATCCCAACTATCGGTAAATGATCAATAATCTATAATCTATAAATCTATAATCTATAACCTGCGATCAGACTGATGCTGACGGTGTGTGTGTGTGTGTGTGTGTGTGTGTGTGTTCGTTCAGGCTTCAACGTGGAGACAGTCGAGTACAAGAACATCTGCTTCACGGTCTGGGACGTCGGCGGTCAGGACAAGATCCGTCCTCTGTGGAGACACTACTTCCAGAACACACAGGTACACGCCTCAGTAGATAGAAGGTCTACCACAACCAGAACCACAACCAGAATCAGACAGGTAGAGGTCAGAGGTCATATAGTTTTATCATGACACAATTCAATCAGATTAGAAATAAAATGTTGATTCCCCTTCACTGACATAGAGATTTTTTCCATACTAAGTTCCAATGGCGACATTACTTCCTGTTTCCCTTAGACTCTCTGTAACTGTGTGTTCACACTAAAAGCTTCCAAAGCGTCAAAAACGCTCGAGGGTTATTACTTAGCTTCAGACAAGACAGCTCCCAAAATGGCAAACATTTTCAGCCGCTTTGGCCGCTCGTCACGTGACTGATGTCAAAGTTCGATCATGCTGGTCATTGGGGAGTTGAAGGACAAAAAAAAGGAAAAAAAGGAGCCGAAGGACGTCTCTATTCTGACAGGTTGCCGCTGAACCGCGTCATAGCTAATTACCCTAAAGTTAACCAGGGCTCAACTTCTCGTCTGTTGACGCTTTGGACGCTCAGTGTCGTCGGCTCTCATTGAAAATGAATTGACTTGCAGCGTTTTGACGCTTTGGAAGCTTTTGGTGTGAACACACAGTGAGAACTCGGTGCAGTTTCTGTCAATGACTTCTGTTGGTTTTCTGGATCAGGACAAAACTACATCTCACACACACACACACACACACTGCAGCCAATAGCAGCGTCCAGTGAAGTCAGGTGACCAGAGCGTCGCCCGCGGTGATGGAGGCCGACGACCAATCAGAGACAGAAGCAGAAATCTGGTGTTTACAGTCGACTGTAAACATTGATAAACATTGATCCGTGGGTCTCGTGTCTCTGGGCCTCAGAGGGTTAACGCTAACGGTGACCTCTGACCTCTGACCTTTGACCTTTGTTCTGTCTCTCAGGGTCTGATCTTCGTCGTCGACAGCAACGACAGAGAGAGAGTAGCAGAGTCTGCAGAGGAACTCTCCAAGATGGTGAGAAACACTTTTTGATCCTTTATCTATTGATCTGTTGAGTGATCGATACGGTCGTCATCAGTCATGTGACCTTCTCTCTGTAGTGACGTCATCAGTCATGTGACTACGTAGTGACATCATCAGTCATGTGACCCTCTCTCTGTAGTGACATCATCAGTCATGTGACCCTCTCTCTGTAGTGACATCATCATCATCATCTCTCTCTCTCCTCAGATCCAGGAGGACGAGCTGAAAGAAGCCGTTCTCTTGGTCTTCGCCAACAAACAGGATCTCCCCAACGCCATGGGAGTCAGCGAGCTCACCGACAAACTGGGTCTGCACAGCCTGCGCAGCCGAACCGTAAGGATCAATAATCTATACCTGATCAATAATCTATACCTTATCAACACAGTGAACCGTAAGGATCAATAATCTATACCCGATCAATAATCTATACCTTATCAACACAGTGAACCGTGAGGATCAATAATCTATACCTGATCAATAATCTATACCTGATCAACACAGTGAACCGTGAGGATCAATAATCTATACCTGATCAACACAGTGAACCGTGAGGATCAATAATCTATACCTGATCAATAATCTATACCTTATCAATACTGTGAACCGTAAGGATCAATAATCAATACCTGATCAATACAGTGAACCGTGAGGATCAATAATCTAAACCTGGTCAATACCTGATCATACAGTGATGAACACTCTGGAGTATTGATTATAACCATATTATTGATAAACCCTCTAGTTGAGTATTGATTAGTATTGATTATAAACATGTTATTGATAACCCCTCTTGAGTATTGATTAGTATTGATTATAAACGTGTTATTGATAAACCCTCTAGTTGAGTATTGATTAGTATTGATTATTACCATATTATTGATGAACCCTCTTGAGTATTGATTAGTATTGATTATAAACGTGTTATTGATAAACCCTCTAGTTGAGTATTGATTAGTATTGATTATTACCATATTATTGATGAACCCTCTTGAGTATTGATTAGTATTGATTATAAACGTGTTATTGATAAACCCTCTAGTTGAGTATTGATTAGTATTGATTATTACCATATTATTGATAAACCCTCTTGTATTAATTATTATTGATTATAACCATATTGTTGATAACCCCTCTTGAGTATTGATTAGTATTGATTATAAACGTGTTATTGATAAACCCTCTAGTTGAGTATTGATTAGTATTGATTATAAACGTGTTATTGATAAACCCTCTAGTTGAGTATTGATTAGTATTGATTATAACCATATTATTGATAAACCCTCTTGTTGAGTATTGATTAGTATTGATTATAACCATATTATTGATAAACCCTCTTGTTGAGTATTGATTAGTATTAATTATAACCATATTATTGATAACCCCTCTTGTTGAGTATTGATTAGTATTGATTATAACCATATTATTGATAACCCCTCTTGTTGAGTATTGATTAATATTGATTATAAACATGTTATTGATAACCCCTCTTGTATTAATTATTATTGATTATAACATATTGTTGATAACCCCTCTTGAGTATTGATTAGTATTGATTATAAACGTGTTATTGATAAACCCTCTAGTTGAGTATTGATTAGTATTGATTATAAACGTGTTATTGATAAACCCTCTAGTTGAGTATTGATTAGTATTGATTATAACCATATTATTGATAAACCCTCTTGTTGAGTATTGATTAGTATTGATTATAACCATATTATTGATAAACCCTCTTGTTGAGTATTGATTAGCATTGATTATAACCATATTATTGATAAACCCTCTAGTTGAGTATTGATTAGTATTGATTATAACCATATTATTGATAAACCCTCTTGTTGAGTATTGATTAGTATTGATTATAACCATATTATTGATAAC
Source organism: Trachurus trachurus (assembly GCF_905171665.1). Taxonomy (NCBI): domain Eukaryota; kingdom Metazoa; phylum Chordata; class Actinopteri; order Carangiformes; family Carangidae; genus Trachurus; species Trachurus trachurus. The sequence goes on from NC_139912.1 coordinate 510,303, forward strand.
CCCTCTTGAGTATTGATTATTATTGATTATAACCATGTTATTGATAAACTCTGAGTATTGATTATAACCATATTATTGATGAACACTCTTGAGTATTGATTAATATTGATTATAACCATGTTATTGATAAACTCTGAGTATTGATTATAACCATATTATTGATGAACACTCTTGAGTAGGGATGTGAATCTTTGGGTGGCTCACGATTCGATTCGATTCCGATTTTTAGGGTCACGATTCGATTCAAAATCGATTTTCGATTCAACCGATTCTTGATTTTATTTTTGCGATTTTTAGTTTGCTTTATTAACACCAGACCATGTGAAAAAGTTGAATGATGATGATGTCTACAGACTATTATATCAGAAGCCATATTTCCCCCCCCAAAATGCACATCACATGTTTCAGATTTATTCAGCAGCAATATATTTGAACCATTTTAAATGAAGCTGATTTTATAGGCTACTCTCTTTCCAAAAGCCTGGACTGAAGGGATGTGAGTATTTGGGTGTCTGTCGATTCAAAATCAGTTCTCATGCACATGCACATACATGTATCACCTGTAACAAAGGCGCTGCTAAAAAAAAAAAAAAAAAAGACGGCACTCCGCTCTAACGCCAGCTCACCTGCAGCCTGTCTGACTCTGCAGCGCCACAGAGGAGCTGCTGCTGCTGGTCCTCTCTCTTCAGCCTGGTGTTTGGCTGCACTTTGTATGAGTTTTAAAAAGTGAAGATCTAACGTCACCTGAGCACCGATCGGTTGATCCAGAGCGCAGTGGATGTGGCTGCTCAGCTGGAGCGCGCGCGTGTTTAACGGCAAAAAAGAAAAAAGAAAAACAGCGATCGTCCTCTCTCCTCAATAGAGGGTCGGGTTGCTGATGTACACAAGCCTAGTCACAGACATTCAATAGAGCATTTAAATCAGATCAGTTAACGTTTGTAGGCGGTTAACGAGCGTCTTTTAGCGCCATGGCGATGGCGTGCTGCAGCGCTGTGTACGGCACAATGAGGGCACGTATTGAAATGGAGGAAAATTAATAAAAAATCGATTTTTGAAGATTATGAATCGATTCAGAATCTTAGAGAATAAGAATCTCGATTCTTACATGAATCGATTTTTTCCCCCACCCCTACTCTTGAGTATTGATTAGTATTGATTACAACCATATTATTGGTAAACCCTCTAGTTGAGTATTGATTATTACTATATTACATTATTGATTATTGATTATTGCCTGTCCCCCCCCTAGTGGCACGTCCAGGCCACCTGCGCCACCCAGGGCACCGGCCTCTACGAGGGTCTCGACTGGTTGTCCAACGAGCTGTCGAAGCGCTAGAGCGGTCGCCAGGCAACAGGAAGCAGCAGACTGATGTCATCGATGATGTCACCGTGTACAAACTGATGAAGAGGAGGAGGAGGAGGAGGAGGAGGAGGAGGAGGAGGAGTTTCACAGGACTGTTCTTGTTTTTTTTAACTTATAAATGTGTCCGTCTGTAGGAGGAGGAAGCGACGTCATGGACTCTGAGCTCACCTTGATTTCCCATCATGCTCTTCTTCTCCGTTGTTCTTCTGCAGGTGTTCGTTCCATCTGTTTTTTCTTTTTAATCCGCATGTTTTAACTGAATCATGTGACAGGAAGTGGATCGGGGGGGGGGCGGGGCTGGTTTTAGGGGGCGGGGCTTGTGACAGACGACTGTTACCGACTGATTGGACAGGTGTTGGTCGACTGATTTGTGGGCGGGGCTTCGGCTCATCACAGGTAACAGTCTGACCTGTGTGTTTTTTAGAGGGCGGGGTTAAAGGAAGGTGGCAGTTACCTGTGGGGCAGGGGTCAGGGGGGGTGGGGGGTATCCACAGGTAAACAGTCACCTGGCGTGTGACTGACGATGACTCATTCCACGGAGCGACCCTGAAGGCCTCGTCATTCCTCATCAATGTGAAGAAGAAACAGAGACGACAATGATGCAATAAAAGGTTTTTTTCTTCTCACCTGTTTTTTTTGTTGTTTTTAGTTTGATAATTAAAATAATAAATATTCACGAGGCTCCAAAACTCTGTTTGTGCTCCAGAGGAAGTTTCCTTTTATTACTAACTGGTCCTTTAAACGCATCGTCAGTTCATGTTCATCAGACGTTTTAATGTAAAAAATTTAACAGAGTCGAGTTTTCATGTCACGTTTCATTCTGTGTTGAGAGAATTATTGATCTTAAATAATATTCAGTCATAACATAATAAAGAGTTAATTTTTATTTTGTGATAAAACGTCGTCAGTTTGAACAAGATATTTTTATCAACTGATCCTGATCAGATACATTGATCATTAATTATTATTTTCATGGGAGTTGAAGTTGGAAGAAATATTTTTTTTTCTTTTTCCAAACTACGTCTGAGCGTTATAACAATGTGACAACATTTTTTATTTATTTTTTATATTAGACAAATCCAGGTCACAACAATCTAAGAGTTATAAAAAAAAAAATGTATTTAGGAAACAGCAGCAAATAAGAAAAATGATCGTCCAACTCCCGTTAAAGTGAGTGTGAAGAATAAACTGATAACTTTAATTTAATCAAAATAACAGGACAACAAACACACAGTTAACTTTGATTTGAAATGAGAAGCTGTTCATTAATTTGATCGTCTGCTTCCCGTCATGATCGATTAATGTGCTCCTTCCTTCCTTCTTTATCTATTTTTTTCTTTCTAATTATTTTGTATTTATTTATTTTAAATCTGTTTTTATTTATTTATCATTCTTCCTCTTTTTTGAATCCTTTTTTTAATTATTATTTTTTTCTTTCTCTTTTTTTTGAATCTTTATTTCTTATTCTTTCTTGTTTTTTTTTGTTTAGTTAAGTTTAGTTTAGTTGTACTAACCAACCGGCGCTAGAGGACAGAAGAGCTCCTCTTACTGTTCCAGAAATAAATCACAACTTTATTTCCTCGTTCTTCAACTGAACCATAACGTGACTTCAAAATAAAAGCCCGCATTGTGCACATAGACTGTGGTTGTGCATAGATATATACTGACTAGATGCTGCGTTCCCAGGCAGCTCTACTGAGTGGAATACGTCAATGTGGCGGCCATCTTGGTGAGGGGGAAGCCCTGTCTACTTCCTGCACTAGAGGTCTATCAACCATTAACATCACCACAACTCACCGAATATTCAACCGATTTTCAAGCCGTTTGGTTTATTATAAATGTCAGACATATATGTATGATAGGCTACAACAACAACAAAAAAATTGAAATTTTTATTTTTTATTTTTTTATTTATTTTATGTATTAAACATACACTTAGATACTCAGACACACACCCACATGCATAAATACACTGAAACATGTTCTACAGGGTCTGACTGGTCTGACTGCTGGTCAGACGTTTATGTCTATGGTCAGAAACCCCTCACCAAGATGGCCGCCGTGTTGACGTACGCTGAGAAGCAGAACGCGGCATCTAGTCAGTATATGTATCTATGGTGGTTGTGCAGCAGCGGCCTCAGCCTGTCTTATTGTGAAAGGGCCGGCAGCGGAAGCAGCGTCTTATTGTGAAAGGGCCGGCAGCGGAAGCAGCCTGCTGGGTGTAAAGCGGCTGCGGACGGAGCTCTGGTTCAGTCTTTGGTCTCGTCGCCATCCCATCATGTCTTCATCCTCAGACCCGGAGCCCGCAGACCCCTGCTCCTTCTCCCGCGTCACCAGCTGCGTCACCAGGCACCTCAACCTGCAGCTGCACGTGGACTTCGACCGCCGCGTCATCAAAGGCAAAGCCGCGCTGACGGTGGAGGCGCTCGAGGACCGGTTCACTACTCTGGTAACGTTACTTTAACGGTCCGTTACTCCGGGATCTGCGTTACTTAGTTAGTTAGTCCTCAGGCTAACGGGGCTGGGCTTTCCCACCGTGGTTCTGGTCCCTGAAGGGCTCAGTCAGTAGAGAGGAGCTGGGTTTTCCCACCCTAGTTCTGGTCCCTGAAGGGCTCAGTCAGTAGAGAGAAGCTGGGTTTTCCCACCGTGGTTCTGGTCCCTGAAGGGCTCAGTCAGTAGAGAGAAGCTGGGTTTTCCCACCGCGGTTCTGGTCCCTGAAGGGCTCACCGGTTAAAGTAACTCGTGTTGTGTTCAATGACCCGCTGCTTCAGACTCTGTTGCTCACCCTGAGGTTTCTCCTGGTTTTCCCTGTTTAAAGGGTTTTCCATGGAGTTTCTCCTCAGTGGATGTGAGGGTCTAAGGACAGAGGATGTTGTTATGATGGGATGTAAAGCCCTTTGAGACAAACTGGTGGTAACCACGGGCTATACTAATAAAACTGTCTTGTCTTGCTTCAGTAGGAAACTAAACTTTGGGTTAAAAACAAGTGAAGACGTCTCAGACTTTGACTTGAGGTGTGTTCACTGACATCGGGACAAAGGTCAAAGGTCAGTTATCAGGTGCAACAACAACAACAGCAGCACTTTCACTTTGAGCTGATACATCTGATATCATGATCACCTGTTCAGGTGTCAGTCGAGTTCATTTTCATTTATCGTGCGATTATGTCTCTACTTGTCCATTTCAATTTCAGTTTAAAAAGCTTTATTGACAAGACGGTGCTTATATTGCCAAAGCATAGAACAATAAAATATAAACAACTTAACAACTGTGACATTTAGAGAGACACCGAGCCACTAGAGACTAGACTGGACCAAAGAGACACGTTGGCACGAGACAGAACAACATCCAGAAGCAGCAGCTCATTTACATCCCATCATATTAACAGAGTTACAGAGTTGTGGAGCGGTGTCTCCATGGTAACCCTCAGTCAGCTGCCAGTCTGCAGCACTTTGCTTTCTCACCTAAAACATATTTTAATTTGTCTCAAATTCTTCACAGTGGTTTTTAAATCTGGGGAAGAACTCTGTCTGGTTTGTTCATGTTTGTCACAGTGGAGTAGAAAGTCTCTACGTGTCCCTGTGAGCAGAGCAGCAGAGTTGCTGCACTGCATGTCCATATGACGGTTGCAAATGGATACCACTTTTCTTCGTAACAAAAAGACACACCAAAAAACATCCAGATACCTCCATGCTGCTCGTATGTAATGTCCGTCTTGTATTGAAGCCCCGACATGAGAAATTGTTCAGAAAAAAATTAAATAAGTCTATATTTTAAGCTTGTTTGTAGCGGAAGCTCCCAAGAGGGACATTACATACGAGCAGCATGGAGGTATTTGGATGTTTTTTGGTGTGTCTTTTATACGAAGACAGTTGGTATCCATTGACAACCGTCATATGGACATGCACTGCTACGCCGAGACCCCCTGTAACTCAGAGAAGCCACGGAGGACTCTGAAACTTCTCCCAGCCCTTAGTCCACATGAGGGGGAGGAGATCATGAGGGAAATTTCAATTTTGGGTGAACTATGTTTGTCTTTCCAGTAGTGGTGTATTTGTCTTTCTGTCTGCTCATGGTCTGGTTGGACCGGATGGTTTGGTGGTTTGGGGTCTGTGCTGAGGGTCTGGTGTTGAGCTCAGAGAGCTGAGAGGGACTGAGGGGACTTTTCTCCAGGTTTATCTCCTGGGACTTTAGAGCTTTGTAGTGGAGCTCTGGGGGTCTGGAGGTCTCTGGTCTCTGGTCTCTGGTTTCTAGGTGCTTGTAGGTTCAGTTGTAGTTTGTAGGAGAAACTGACCCAGTTGTGTCTCTGCAGCTGGAAGATGTTTCTACAAAACTCTACATGGAATTTCTGGACTGGGTGATCGTCCTGTCTCAGTCTCTACCTGTCTGTCTGTCTGTCTCTACCTGTCTCAGGTGTCTGTGTCTCAGATGGACGTTGAGTCTAATAATAGTTAATAATTACAGTTAAACATGAGTCAGTAATTATCTCCTATCAGGTCCCAGGAGCTGATGCAGCAGCTCTTCCTCCCCCCATCTCATTAATAACCTTTTATCTTTGTCCTCTTGTCCTTTTAATTCAATTCAAGTAGCTTTATTGCCATGAACAGAGATGTGTTTTCGTCAAAGCATTTTACACAATACTACACATATGCACCACAACATTGCAGTTCATCTCCAGAACAGCACAAAATACACAACAAACGTTTATCTTTTATCTTTTATCTTTTATCTTTATCTCTGTCCTCTGCTCAGACTCTGGACACGCGGGACCTGAAGGTCGTCTCGGTCTCGGCCAATGGGCAGCCGGCGCTGTTCAGCCTGGGCCCTAAACACGGCTTCAAGGGAACGCCGCTGGACGTCACGCTGCCCTTCGACCTCTCAAGGTGACCTCGCCATGTCCTCACCATGTCCTCACCATGTCCTCACTGTCCCTCATCTGTCCTGCATATCCTCACCGTCTTCCTCTTCTGTGGTTATAACAAAGATATTCAATAAACTGAAAGACCCTCCATGTAGTCTACTTGCCAGCCCATAGGGCCCCATTGTGAACCCAGAAATGTTGAGTACCTGGGCGGTGCGTGGCGCAGTGGGTAGAGCGGCCGTCCCATGTAGAGGCTACAGTCCTCGCCGCAGGCGTCCCCGGTTCGAATCCCGTGTCGGGCAGACCTTTCCTGCGTGTCATTCCCCCTCTCTGCCTCCCCATTTCCTGTCTGTCTCTACTGTCATCACTATCAAATAAAAAGCAAAAAGCCGAAAAAATATACTTAAAAAAAAAAAAAGAAATGTTGAGTACCCCAAAGTTTTATGTTAGAAATAGATAGTATGGGTCCCCAGTATTCAGAAACTGTCGGATGCTAACTTATATATATTGGGCAATTAGCATAACTGACATAATTAGCATAAATTAGCATAATTCCCTATATGGGCAATATTTCAACAAAATTGACTTGGCTGATCTGGGCAATATTGGAGTGGTTTTAGGGGTTATTGATGATGCTGAATCCATTTCTGACATTTTCAAAATTCTAAATGGCTGTCTAAACCGATGACCAGATTTTAACCGCCAGTGGGCCGATTTGGATGGATTTCAAAATCTGGTCATGTGTTTTACAGATTTTCATTGAAAAAAAAAAGAAATCCATGCATTTACTGTGACTACCGAAACCATGGAAACGTAAACATAAAATTCCAGCGGAAGAGAAAAACAGGCAAAACAGGCTACGTTGTTGACGTTGTTGACGTTGGGAAAAGGTGGATTAATAAACCGTCTTTGGTTCTAACATGTCATAACTGTTGTTGTTGTTGTTGTTGTTGTGGACCAATCAGAGGGCAGCATGTGATCGTGGAGGTGACCTATGAGACGTCACCGTCGGCAACGGCTCTGCAGTGGTTGTCCCCGGAGCAGACGGCCGGGAAGCAGCAGCCCTACCTGTTCAGCCAGTGTCAGGTGAGTTCCTCTTCCTCTTCTTCCTCTTCTTCCTCTTCCTCTTCTTCTTCTTTTCTTCTGTTACCGCTGACGACCACCACAACTTCCTGTTTCCTGTTAGACTTTAGACTTTATTTATTTGCACATACGGAAGATACGTAAAAAAATAAATGTGCAGGTGAGGTGTGAAACCTGAAAGGCTTCTAACACGACCTCACCTTGATTCAAGGGCGCAGTCTTAGTTATAATGTTACAGAAAACCTGCATGTTTTTTCTCCTCATGTTCCTACACTAAAGAACCTGTTCTTCCTATCACCAAACGAGGCTGCTCTCCCTCTGTCAGCTGGTTTTGCATAAGAAACGTCCAGATCTGGATGTTCCTTATGCTTTCCATTCATATTGCTGTTATTTCAAGCTATATATATATATATATAATGTGTGGCCTCTCTCTGTCAAAAATGCCAGGGCCTATTTTCTGTCCCAGTCCGCCACTGCCTTGATCTAATGAATAATTGAAGCACAGTAAAGAAATAATAATCACATACCTTGCGCAAAGTAGAGAAATAACAAAATAAAAGATAAAGATAAGGGAAGATGTTGGTAGTAGAAATAATAGTAGTAGTACTGATAACGACACTAAATAAATAAAGGAGAAGAGCGAAAGCGAGACAAAAGAAGAGAACTGGTACAGATGAATTCAGTTCAAGTAAAAACTAAAAAGGGAAAAGAGAAAAAAAAAAAAACATGGGGCGCGAGGAAAGCACTGACGCTCTGATTAACTGACTTACCTGAAGTCATCACACACACAAACGCCCGTGACGTGTGTCTGAGACGAGTTCAAGTTTCCAACAACAACGACAACACTTCCTGTTGTAGCTCTACGTGGTCTGAGGTTTGTGGTTAACGAGGTTTAACGAGGTCATTGAACGCACCACGCTGCTGTGCCCTGTGTTGTGTCTGACAGGCTCATCACTGCAGGAGCATGGTTCCCTGTCAGGACAGTCCCTCCGCCAAGCTCACCTACTACGCTCAGGTCAGTGTGTGTGTGTGTGTGTGTGTGTGTGTGTCCTTGTCTCTGAGGTGTGTGTGTGTGTCTGTAATTTTGTAATTTATTTATTTAGAAGTCAGGACAATGCACATTAATAAAACATGTACCGTAGTACGTGCAAATGTGCCAGATTGTAGCCCGAGGGCTAATTTCCATCTGGAGTCCTCTAGGCAGGTGGTGTTACAATACAGTACAAAAGGTTAGAATACATTTTAAGTAGAAAATAGCATAAACACATACAATATTACAACACATTACTTAGTACTAATATGTGTTAAAACAGGTCAGTACATTAGAAGCATGCAGTTAGAACATTAAAGGTGTGTGTGTGTGTGTGTGTCCTCCAGGTGTCTGTCCCTAAGGACCTGGTAGCGGTGATGAGCGCCGTGCGGGACGGACAGGAAGTCGACCCTCAGGACGCCGGTCGTGTTGTGTTCAGGTTCAGGCAGCCGGTGAGTGTTGTGGTTTACGAGCCGACAGTGAAGGCAGCACCGCTCCCATTGGTTACCTAGAGATAGAGATATTTACACCTCTGACCTCTGACCTCAGGTTGCCATGCCGACCTACCTCATCGCCATCGTGGTCGGCGCCCTGGAGAGCAGGTAGGCTACGTTCACCGCCATGTCGCCATGTCGCCATGTCACCACGGTAACGGACCTTAATGTGCTCTGATTGGTCGACAGGGAGATCGGCCCGAGGTCCAGAGTCTGGTCGGAGAAAGAGTTCGTGGACAAGGCGGCGTTCGAGTTCTCTGAGGTGACACGCTGCTTCATCAACTCTGTTATTTATGTTTTATTTTAATGTTTTTATTTCACCAGGTTGGTCTGTTGAGAGACAATGAGCTGTTCTACACAACACAGATCAAATATAGGACTGAGGCTCTGCATTTACATTCGATTTACAGCATTTAAAACTTTACAAATGAGACAAACTTCCATGAAGATCTGAAAACTGTCGAGGTCAAAAGTACGAAACTTTTTAAAACATTACAATAATGAAAGTGAAGAGGTTTCCTGCCTTGAAGAGAGACCTGATGGTTTTAATTAGGGCTGTCCCGATTATCACAACACTGCATATCTCCAAAACCAAGCAGGTTTCCAGGATGCCAAGTAGCCTACTCATTTATTGATTGATTGATTGATTGATTGATTCTTTTAATGACCACACAGCCAGGCTGGTGGAATTTGCTTCCAGTACAGCTCATTGGTACAGGTTCCAAACATATAACATGTATAGACAAACACACAATTACAACTTATAGTGCCATGCTTGTTCCTCAGTGTACAGAGTTCAAGATATTTATTGCAGTAGGGATGAAACTGTTTCTGAAGCGGGTTGTTTTGGAGGCCACTGTCCTGTAGCGCCTCCCAGAGGGGAGCAGCTGGAAGGCAGAGTGTATTAACATTAATTAACAATTGCTGATGAGAACCGGTGTCAAAAAGGAAAAAGAAAAAAAAAAGATCACAGACTTCATGATCGATTACCATGGCAACGAACGAAGCCTCGAAGCTTTGAATTTTTTGGATCAGCCCTAGTTTTAATCAACTTCCTGTTGTGTGTCTGAGTTGTGAAGCAACAACTGATGTGTTAATACATCATCATGGTATTTAACCTGCAGCCTCTGGTCTGATAGAAACCTGACAAGTTGAATTTAATGATATTTGTGTTTTTATTAAATGATAAATGTGTGAGGTGATGAATGAATAATAATACTACTAGTGTATTTCCTGTGTCAGACGGAGGCCATGCTGGCAGCAGCAGAGGACCTGGCTGGACCGTACGTCTGGGGTCAGTACGACATCCTGGTTCTTCCTCCGTCGTTTCCCTACGGAGGCATGGAGAACCCCTGTCTGACCTTCGCCACGCCAACACTGCTGGTAACACACACACATTAACACACACACACACACACACACACACACACACACACAGAGACACACACACACACACAGACACACACACACACACACTAAAACACACACAGAGACACAAAAATTAAAAACAAAGAAAATACAAAAATCAAGTGAGCGATATGCCTCACCTAACAACCTAACAACCTAACAACCTAACAACCTAACAACCTAACAACCTAACAACCTAACAACCTAACAACCTAACACAACAACATCAGAGTGAGTTTCCACTTAGTTACTGAGCTTTATCCGTTTATATGTTAGTAAGTCATCACATCTAAACCATATTACATCCATATCTACAGATTATATATCTATACATTATCTCACTATCAACTTACACTTCATATCATATTGCAGATACATTCATTCTGCAGTTTACACATGATAATAACCCGATATATTATCTATATATCTATAGAAATATACAACATATACATATAAATACACCATGTTTTCCTATTTTGCTAAATAGTTTTTTATTAGTATTTTGAACTGCTTCATGTTAGTGGTGAGTCTGACCTCTGACCTGTGTTTCCTCTCTCTTCAGGCTGGAGATCGATCTCTGTCCAACGTGAGTAAAACCTGCTGCTGTGTGTGTGTGTGTGTGTGTGTGTGTGTGTGTGTGTGTGTGTGTGTGTGTGTGTGTGTCTGTTCTTGATGACATCATCACATGTTTCCTAGGTGATCGCCCATGAGATCTCCCACAGCTGGACCGGAAACCTGGTGACCAACAAGACCTGGGAGCACTTCTGGTACACAACTACACACACACACACACCTACACAACTACACACACACAGAGACACACACCTACACACACTGTGGTTTCCGTGGTGCTGATGCTGCTGGTTGTCGTGGCGACAGGTTGAACGAGGGCCACACCGTCTACCTGGAGAGGATGATCGGCCGCTCCATGGAGGGAGAAGCTTTCCGCCAGTTCAAGGCCGCCGGCGGCTGGAAGGAGCTGCAGGACTCGGTCAGCAGGCTAACACTACCCATACACTTCCAGTGTTTAAGCTAAGCTAATTAGCTACTTTAGGTGGAGGCAGGCTAACACTACCCATACACTTCCAGTGTTTGAGCTAAGCTAGTTAGAGGCTAACACTACCCATACACTTCCAGTGTTTGAGCTAAGCTAATTAGCTACTTTAGGTGGAGGCAGGCTAACACTACCCATACACTTCCAGTGTTTGAGCTAAGCTAGTTAGAGGCTAACACTACCCATACACTTCCAGTGTTTGAGCTAAGCTAATTAGCTACTTTAGGTGGAGGCAGGCTAACACTACCCATACACTTCCAGTGTTTGAGCTAAGCTAATTAGCTACTTTAGGTGGAGGCAGGCTAACACTACCCATACACTTCCAGTGTTTGAGCTAAGCTAGTTAGAGGCTAACACTACCCATACACTTCCAGTGTTTGAGCTAAGCTAATTAGCTACTTTAGGTGGAGGCAGGCTAACACTACCCATACACTTCCAGTGTTTGAGCTAAGCTAGTTAGAGGCTAACACTACCCATACACTTCCAGTGTTTGAGCTAAGCTAATTAGCTACTTTAGGTGGAGGCAGGCTAACACTACCCATACACTTCCAGTGTTTGAGCTAAGCTAATTAGCTACTTTAGGTGGAGGCAGGCTAACACTACCCATACACTTCCAGTGTTTGAGCTAAGCTAATTACAGGCTAACACTACCCATACACTTCTAGTGTTTGAGCTAAGCTAATTAGCTACTTTAGGTGGAGGCAGGCTAACACTACCCATACACTTCCAGTGTTTGAGCTAAGCTAATTACAGGCTAACACTACCCATACACTTCTAGTGTTTGAGCTAAGCTAATTAGCTACTTTAGGTGGAGGCAGGCTAACACTACCCATACACTTCCAGTGTTTGAGCTAAGCTAATTACAGGCTAACACTACCCATACACTTCTAGTGTTTGAGCTAAGCTAATTAGCTACTTTAGGTGGAGGCAGGCTAACACTACCCATACACTTCCAGTGTTTGAGCTAAGCTAATTACAGGCTAACACTACCCATACACTTCTAGTGTTTGAGCTAAGCTAATTAGCTACTTTAGGTGGAGGCAGGCTAACACTACCCATACACTTCCAGTGTTTGAGCTAAGCTAATTACAGGCTAACACTACCCATACACTTCTAGTGTTTGAGCTAAGCTAATTAGCTACTTTAGGTGGAGGCAGGCTAACACTACCCATACACTTCTAGTGTTTGAGCTAAGCTAGTTAGCTACTTTAGGTGGAGGCAGGCTAACACTACCCATACACTTCTAGTGTTTGAGCTAAGCTAATTAGCTACTTTAGGTGGAGGCAGGCTAACACTACCCATACACTTCTAGTGTTTGAGCTAAGCTAGTTAGCTACTTTAGGTGGAGGCAGGCTAACACTACCCATACACTTCTAGTGTTTGAGCTAAGCTAATTAGCTACTTTAGGTGGAGGCAGGCTAACACTACCCATACACTTCCAGTGTTTGAGCTAAGCTAATTAGCGACTTTAGGTGGAGTCTCACCTGTCTGTCTCTACCTGTCTCACCTGTGGTGTCCTCAGGTGAACACCTTCGGGGCCAACAACCCTCTGACCAACCTGGTCCCCAGTCTGCAGGACGTGGACCCCGACGACGCCTTCTCCTCCGTCCCCTACGAGAAGGGATTCGCTCTGCTGTACCACCTGGAGGAGCTGATGGGAGGCCCAGGTGATAGCTGATTACACCTGTTACCACCGGTTACCACCGGTTACCACCTGTCCTCACCTGTTCTCACCTGTTGTCTGTGCACAAAACAGCATCAAACCTGAATGAATTAGAATTTCAATGCATCGATTCAGAATCGTCCAAATAATCTTGATGCATCTTTGAAGCGATTATTTTCAGCACCTCTACTGTCCTCACCTGTTTAAAGTGTTGTCTCACCTGTTGTCTCACCTGTCCTCTCACCTGTCCTCTCACCTGTCGTCTCACCTGTCGTCTCACCTGTCCTCTCACCTGTTGTCTCACCTGTTAACTCACCTGTCCTCTCACCTGTCCGTGTCCCTCAGAGGTCTTCATGGGCTTCGTGAAGTCCTACATCCAGATGTTCGCCTACAGCAGCGTGACGTCTGAGCAGTGGAAGCGCTACCTGTTCACCTACTTCAAGGACAAGGTGAGACTCACTCTGGGGGGGCGGGGCTACAGCGGGGGGGCGGGGCTACAGGTGGTCTTCAGGGGGGCGGGGCTACAGCTGGTCTGCAGGGGGGGGGGGGGGGGGGCTACAGCTGGTCTGCAGGGGGGCGGGGCTACAGCTGGTCTGCAGGGGGCGGGGCTACAGCTGGTCTGCAGGGGGGCGGGGCTACAGGGGGGCAGGGCTACAGCTGGTCTGCAGGGGGGCGGGGCTACAGCTGGTCTGGATGTGGGCGGGGCTACAGCTGGTCTGCAGGGGGGCGGGGCTACAGCTGGTCTGGATGTGGGCGGGGCTACAGCTGGTCTCAGGTGGTCTCAGGTGGACTAACATGTGTTGTGTTCTCAGGTGGACGTCCTGGACAAGGTGGACTGGAACGCCTGGATGTTCACACCTGGGATGCCGCCGGTCAAACCTCAGTGAGTTTCTGTGTCAGATGCCCAGTTCTAGTTTCCATCCCTCCTCCTCCCCCTAGCCCTTAACCCTTGAAACGGAGCTACGATTCATAGAGGTTAAAGGTCAACCCCTACGAATTGGGACGCCCCTTCAACAGTCACATACGTCATCAGTCGTCTCTGCTGCTTTCACATAAGCAGACGTGACCAGCTTTTGCCACAAATCCTGTATTCAAAACCACGTTAACTGAATGTAAATGTGGTGGTTTGAGTCCGTAGGCTCCAGAGCCCCGAGGCAGCGCTGCTCTTCTGTCCAATACACACAGGAAGCTTCACTTTACATTCAGACTAACTAATGCTACTGATACAGGTGTTAGATTTCATCACTGAGACCAACATTTATCTCCTAGAAATAATTTAACCAGCCGGTGGTAAACCTCTAAAAACCTGCGAGTAAGTTAATTAGCGATGGTTTTCTCCCCCGGGATGAGGACGGAGGTTGGCCGGCCGAGCAGCTCTGCAGACCGGCTGCTGCCTCTGTGATGTCCCGGTCGCTGCAGCTTCACTTCTCTGAAAAACATCGGAGCAAACTTCTAAACAGCCGTCGTTTGGATCAACTGGCCGTAGATTTGGATCTAAACAGTTAAAACTTAATAAAGTTACATAATTACAGCTCTACTATCGTCTCTTCCAGGTACGACACCACGCTGGCCGACGCCTGCATCGCTCTGAGCCAGAGGTGGATTAAGGTGAGACCAGGACCAGGACCTAGATCTGGACCCACTGTCCTCTTCTTGTCTTAATGTCTTAATGTTTGACTCCTCTGTCCCTCAGGCCAAAGACCAGGACCTGAGCAGCTTCAGAGACGCCGACGTGAAGACTCTGTCCTCACACCAGCTCATCGAGTTCCTCTCGCTGCTGCTGCACGAGGTAGACCAGTATAGACCTCTACAGACCACTACAGACCACTACAGACCAGTATAGACCACTACAGACCACTACAGACCTCTACAGACCACTACAGACCACTACAGACCACTACAGACCAGTATAGACCACTACAGGCCACTACAGACCACTACAGACCTCTACAGACCACTACAGACCACTACAGACCTCTACAGACCACTACAGACCACCTCAGACCACTACAGACCACTACAGACCAGTATAGACCACTACAGACCAGTATAGACCACTACAGACCACCTCAGACCACTACAGACCACTACAGACCAGTATAGACCACTACAGACCAGTATAGACCACTTCAGACCAGTACAGACCTCTACAGACCTCTACAGACCTCTACAGACTAGTAGACCTCTACAGACCAGTACAGACCACTACAGACCAGTATAGACCTCTACAGACCACTACAGACCAGTACAGACCACCTCAGACCAGTTCAGACCAGTTCAGACCGCTTTACTTAAGGTCTCTGTCTCTGTCCTCAGGAGCCTCTTCCTCTGACTCATGTGAAGAAGATGAAGGAGGTTTATGGTCTGGATTCCTACATGAACGCAGAGATCCGCTTCAGGTGAGTCCTGGTCCTTGTCCTCCAGTCCAGTCCAGTTTATGATCCGGTCCTGGTTTTAATCTGGATCAAACCCTCAGTTTGTGTTGAACAGAACATCAGGATTATTCTGATCCAGGTTGGAGGATTGTTAATATAGTATATATACATTTAAATACTGTTTTGGCCTTTTACACCAGTTTTATAACGTATTTAGATTATTTATCGTATTTAAATTAGGGAGCACTGTATTTACTAGTTTATTGTTTTAGACAGGATATATTTCCTCTTTGTATTTTATTTATTTCATTTGCACATGTCAGTCAGTCATGATCCTGGATGGAAAAACAAGGGATTTAAAAGTCATGATTTTGATCCAGATTGAACCTTTTGAACAGCTAAGCCCCTCCCCCCCTTTTGAACCGCTAAGCCCCTCCCCCTCGTCCTGATTGGCCGTTGTCTCCCTACAGGTGGCTGAGGCTGTGTGTTCGCTCCCGGTGGGAGGAGGCGGTTCCCTTGGCGCTGAAGATGGCGACTGAACAGGGACGGATGAAGTTCACCAGACCTCTGTTCAGGTACGAGCCAGGTTTAAAGGGATACGCCAACATTTTTTTTCTTCCTGTCTTGCCTCACTCCCGAGTCCATGACCAGCAGATAGACACCATCCTTTCCACTGTGCGTGCAGTAACCATGGAGATAGAGCTGTATCGCCGTAATTAGCTTAGCTCAAACACTGGAAGTGTATGGGTAGTGTTAGCCTGCCTCCTACCTAAAGTCGCTAATTAGCTTAGCTCAAACGCTGGAAGTGTATAGGTAGTGTTAGCCAGCGTTTGAGCTAAGCTAATTAGCAACTTTAGGCAGGAGGCAGGCTAACACTACCTATACACTTCCAGCGTTTGAGCTAAGCTAATTAGCAACTTTAGGTAGGAGGCAGGCTAACACTACCTATACACTTCCAGTGTTTGAGCTAAGCTAATTAGCGACTTGAAGTGGAGGCAGGCTAACACTCCCTATTCACTTCGTGTTTGAGCTAAGCTAATTAGCGACTTTAGGTAGGAGGCAGGCTAACACTACCTATACACTTCCAGTGTTTGAGCTAAGCTAATTAGCGACTTTAGGTAGGAGGCAGGCTAACACTACCCATACACTTCCAGCTTTTAAGCTAAGCTAATTAGCGACTTTAGGTGGAGGCAGGCTAACACTACCTATACACTTCCAGTGTTTGAGCTAAGCTAATTAGCGACTTTAGGTAGGAGGCAGGCTAACACTACCCATACACTTCCAGTGTTTGAGCTAAGCTAATTAGCGACTTTAGGTGGAGGCAGGCTAACACTACCTATACACTTCCAGTGTTTGAGCTAAGCTAATTAGCGACTTGAAGTGGAGGCAGGCTAACACTCCCTATTCACTTCGTGTTTGAGCTAAGCTAATTAGCGACTTTAGGTAGGAGGCAGGCTAACACTACCTATACACTTCCAGTGTTTGAGCTAAGCTAATTAGCGACTTTAGGTAGGAGGCAGGCTAACACTACCCATACACTTCCAGCTTTTAAGCTAAGCTAATTAGCGACTTTAGGTGGAGGCAGGCTAACACTACCTATACACTTCCAGTGTTTGAGCTAAGCTAATTAGCGACTTTAGGTAGGAGGCAGGCTAACACTACCCATACACTTCCAGTGTTTGAGCTAAGCTAATTAGCGACTTTAGGTGGAGGCAGGCTAACACTACCTATACACTTACAGTGTTTGAGCTAAGCTAATTACAGCGATACGGCTCTATCTCCCTTGTTACTGCACGCACAGTGGAAAGGATGGTGTCTATCTGCTGGTCATGGACTCGGGAGTGAGGCAAGACACGGAAAAAAAATGTTGGCGTATCCCTTTAACACAAGAGTTGTTGTCTGTGTGTGTCTGTGTGTGTGTAACGTGTGCCTCTCGTCCTCAGGGAAGTCTTTAACTTTGAGAAGTTCCGTGACGAAGCGGTGAAGACGTTCCTGTCTCACCGCTCGGCGATGCATCCCGTCACCTCCGGCCTCGTCGGCAAAGACCTGAAGGTGGACGCCACCGCCAGCCTGTAGAGCCAATCACAGCCCAGCGCCGGCAGCCAATCACAGCCCAGCGCCGGCAGCCAATCACAGCCCAGCTCCGGCAGCCAATCACAGCCCTCTGTTCCCCCTCTCTCCTGTTTCTAGAAGTGATTTCATAAAGAAATAAAATCTGAGGAGACGGTTTGTTCTGCTGTGGTTTGTTCCTGTTTGTCAACTGTGTCGGTTCGTTGTGTCACCGGTTGTGTGTGTGTGTGTGTGTGTGTCTCCATCACACAACGCAACAGGAAGAACCCGTTTAAAGAGGAAGAAGAAGAAGAAGAAGCTGGAGGATTCACAGTCTTTATTAGAGTTGCATTAACAACCACATTAATGAACACAACACACTGCAAAAACTCTAAATCTATACATAGAATATTTGTCTAATTTCTAGTCAAAACAAATCTCATTCTATTTAAAATCAGACTCATCACATAAAAAGCAGCTTGTTTTTAGACACTTTTTACTTCTTTCAAGCAGATTTTCACTTGAAATAAGTAGAAAAATCTGATAGTGGAGCAAGTTTTTCTTTCTTATTACAAACACAAAAAACTTGCTTTCACTGGCAGATTTTTCTACTTATTTCAAGTGAAAATTAGTTTGAAACAAGTGAAAATGATCTAAAAACAAGTTCATTTTTAGGTGATGAGTCTTATTTTAAGTGAAAAGAGTTTAGTTTTGATTAGAAATGAGACATTTTGACAAGAAATAAGACAAATATTCTTGGACAGATTTATTAGAGTTTTTACAGTGAGAACAGTTAGTGATGAATGGCAGGTTCAGATGAGTAAGGCACAGTGATCAATAATCAATACAGTCAACAGTCCAGTCTGGTTCAGGTCCAGCTGAGGCCCAGACCCCAGTCCAGCATGGCCCGCTCCAGGTCTTGGTCTTGCTGGTTCTGGTTCTGGTTCAGGTCCAGCTGAGACCCAGACCCCGGTCCAGCATGGCCCGCTCCAGGTCCTGGTCTTGCTGGCGGCCCTGCAGCCTCTGCTCCTCCAGCAGAGACACCAGAGCGTCTCTCTGCTCCACCACCTCACAATCACAATCACAATCAGCATCACAATCAGAGTTGTATTTGTCATTGTGCAGCAGTACAACAACATTAAAAGCTAAAACCTTAAAGGGATAGTATAATTTTTAAAAAGTGTGGTTGTATGATCTCCAAATAGCCCCTAAGTACTTTAATTGCAGTAGAAGACTCTCTGCACTCCTCCCGTTAGCAACGCCAGCCCATAATAGCCCTGCCCAGAGATTTACAACATACAGTGTTGTGAACAGACCCAAAGAAACGGCCTATTTTCACGGCCTAAAAGAGGTTTTACCTGAAAAATAATACACAGTTCCATTGTTCACTATAATATAATTTTTTCCAGCCCTTCAAAGTGCAGGAAAAACACAGTTTTTATTTGGACCGAACCAACTCACGTATCCCTCCGTCCAGGGTTAGCGCCCGTTTAGGGTGGGCCGTTTCTTTGGGTCTGTTCACAACACTGTATGTTGTAAATCTCTGGGCAGGGCTATTATGGGCTGGCGTTGCTAACGGGAGGAGTGCAGAGAGTCTTCTACTGCAATTAAAGTACTTAGGGGCTATTTGGAGATCATACAACCCCACTTTAAAAAATGATACTATCCCTTTAATGTGCCATCACATAAAAGACAGACAAACAATACGCAATAACAACAACCAACAACCAGTGGCAACATTCACCTCCAGCATCTCCTCCAGGATCAGACGCTCCTCCAGCAGCTGCACATCCTGCTTCAGGTGGTCTACACACACACACACACACACACACACACACACACACACACACACACACACACACACACACACACACACACACAGTGAGGCGTTATGTCTACATAGGCACAATGTCTAAATCAGATTAAAAACTTGTTTCTATGGGCGCAACATCCCATAATGTGATGCTGAGGTGTGTGGACATGAACCGACACCGAGCAGCGTGTTGACATGAGATAAAACAACCACACAAGGAGAAGTCGTAGCTACTTCCTCCTCAACTGGAAACAAACCAACAAACAGAAGTGGTTCAGTTTTCTTCATTCATGAGTTTTCCTGTTATGTTCTGTTTCCTGACATGTTTACATGATGCACTTTTATTCTGAATATTAGTGTCCATGGAAACAGAGCTGGTGTGAGGTGAACAGGTAGTAAACAGGAAGTAAACAGGAAGTAAACAGGTAGTAAACAGGTAGTAAACAGGAAGTAAACAGGTAGTAAACAGGAAGTCGTACCGTCCACGGCCATCCGCTCCCTGAGCTCCTGCTGCAGACGACTCTGTCGGTCCTCCAGCTCCAGCTCCCGGGCGCTGAAACACACAACACACAGAGTCAGAGTCAGTCTGACCTCTGACCTCTGAAACACACAACACACAACACACAGTCAGTCTGACCTCTGACCTCTGAAACACAGAGTCAGTCTGCACTGCAAAAACTCAACATCTTTCCAAGAATATTTGTCTTTTTTCTTGTCAAAATGTCTCATTTCTAGTCAAAACTAAACTCTTTCCCCTTAAAATAAGTAAAAAGTTAAAAATCTACTTGTTTTTAGATCATTTTCACTTGTTTCAAACTAATTTTCACTTGAAATAAGTAGAAAAATCTGCCAGTGAAAGTAAGTTTTTTTGTGTTTGTAATAAGAAAGAAAAACTTGCTCCACTATCAGATTTTTCTACTTATTTCAAGTGAAAATCTGCTTGAAAGAAGTAAAAAGTGTCTAAAAACAAGCTGCTTTTTATGTGATGAGTCTGATTTTAAGTAGAATGAGATTTGTTTTGACTAGAAATTTAATTTTGACCAGAAATAAGACAAATATTCTTGGTAAGATGTAGAGTTTTTGCAGTGTGACCTCTGCTGCTGGGGGGGGGGGGTGGGGGGGGCAGATAC
This sequence comes from Trachurus trachurus, assembly GCF_905171665.1. NCBI lineage: Eukaryota > Metazoa > Chordata > Actinopteri > Carangiformes > Carangidae > Trachurus > Trachurus trachurus. The sequence goes on from NC_139912.1 coordinate 530,625, forward strand.
TCACAATATCATGAGCTCAGACTCGTACCGGACCAGAGAGTTCTTCTGCTGGACCAGCTGGAACCAGCGCTGCATCAGAGCCGGGTTGTCCAGTCGGCCCAGTCCTACAGAGACCGGACAGGACGAGGTGGAGTCAGAGAAGACACTCACTCAGTACAGTAATATGTAGTTACATACTAATATAGTTACATACATATATAGTTACATTACAGTCAACTGAGAGCAGCATGTTTCTGCAGACCCGGAGGCTGCAGTTCTAGGCCCCATGTGGTCAGTGACAGACCTGGACTCAGATGAACTGAAGAGAACTGTATTGTACTACTACTATTGTAAACTGGAACAGACTTCCCTACTGCCTCATTCTGAACTGTAAGAAATCAGGATTTAGAGGGAATAGAAAATAACTGTGTTGAGTAAAGAAATGAGGTTAAATTCAGTTGGCTGATGTGTGTAAAGCTGCAGAGTACGTTGTTTTATATTTTTAGTTTAAACTTCTCTCTGAATGAGCTGATCTCTGAATGTGTGTGTGTGTGTGTGTGTGTGTGTGTGTGTGTGTGTGTGTGTGTGTGTGTGTGTGTGTGTGTGTGTGTGTGTGTGTGTGTACATATGTGTAGGTGCTTGTACTATGTATGTATATACTGTACTGTGTATGCATGGTGCATGTGAATGTATATATTATGTGCCTGTAGGGAGTGGATGTGTGTGAGTGGATGTGTGTGTGCACACGTTATGGATGTATACATATACATATACTCATATTTGCCGAGTCAAATACTCATATTTAGTCATCTAAGTATTTTTATTTTATGATCTGAGTTTTTTATGGGAATAATTCATAATTTAATAGTTTGTTTCTTTTTCTATTTCGTATTTTGTATTTTTGGTGATTTGTGTTTTGGGACACTGTATAGGAAGGTTGTTGTTATTTGTCTTTTCAGGGACCCCAGGAAGAATAGTTGTCACCATGGTGACAACTAATGGGGATAAACAATAAACAATAAACAATAAACCAGACTGAGCTGGTTCACATGGACCTGGTCGTTATTCAGTCGGCTGCTTTAGTTCCTTCTGTTCTGTGTTGTAACACACACACACACTTACACACACTCTGTGGTTGTGCTAGAGCGGTGTGTAACTAGAACATTACATAATAAACGGTTACACATCTCTAACACATCGTTGTACAATCATCCTGCTCCGTGGTGAGTTCAAGGTCTCAGTGTGGCGTCTGTATCTGGGAGTAATAAAACGTTTAAACTGTAACTAGTTTGACAATAACAGGTGTTCAGGTGGAGGTTGGTGTAGTTTTACATTCGTCCACTAGGTGGCACCGTCACAAAACATAAGGGGCTGAAACCTGCAGCTCCAGAACTACAGGTCTGGATCTGCAGCCTCCGGGTCTGAATCTGCAGCCTCCGCTCCGCTGTGCTGCAGACCAGAGAACAGACCAGCTACTGGTCAAACTGCAGTAAACTGTGATAAACTACAGTAAACTACAGTAAACTGTGGTAAAATATAAACTGTGGTAAAATACAGTAAACTACAGTAAACTGTGGTGAACTGCAGTAAACTCCAGTGGCTGTGGACAGTGAGTTGTCGTGGTAACGAACCTCCCAGATGAAGGTCGATGTCCAGACCGTCGTCAGCTTCTCCCCAGTAATCTGACACACACACACAAACACACAAACACACAAACACAGGTGAGTGTCACTGCACTGTGTGTGTGTGTGTGTGTGTGTGTGTGCATGTGTAACTGTGTGTATTTCAGTGTGTGTGTGTGTGTGTGTGTATTACCAGCTTCTCCTCTCAGAGCTTTCTCCACCATCACTCCTCTCTCCTCCAGCTGCTGTTGTTTCTCCTCCACCTGCTGCAGCTGCCTCTGGATCATCTGGAACACACACACACACACACACACACACACACACACACACACACACACACACACACACACACACACACACACACACACACACACACACACACACACACACACACACACACACACACACAGAGACCTGAGACCTGGTCCTGGTCCTGAGACATCCTCCCTGTCTGTCCTCAGTAGGTGTGGGCAAAAATATCGATACGGCAATATATTGAAATCGATATTCAAAATTTGAATATCGATATTTTATCAATATATCGATTTTTTTCAAATACTAAATCATGTTTGAGACGTAGATCCAGTACGACTCCGCGAGGTGTCACTGTGCTGCTGCCTCAGACAGTGTGTTGTTGTTCATGCAGATATGTTGTTGTAACTTGCACTTGTATAGTTACAATAAAATGTCATGGATCATTAGAATGACATTGTTTTGACTCAGTTTGTCCCATGAATTATCACTATCATCTGATGTACATACAACTCTGATTTTAAGATGCATATTAATGCCTTTTACATTTTTCAGTAAACTATGTAGAATATCGCAATATATCGCAAAATTTGGATATCGCAATATCATATCGTATCGTGACTAGGGATGTCACGATTACTTGTTTTCACAGTTAATCGTGGTATTAAACGCCACAATTAATTGATCGTAAAGATTCCTAAATACCGTTACTTTCACAAAAATTTGATGTTGGAACCTTATTGGCAGATGTGCACAAAAATATGCACAGATACTGGTCCATTTATCTAACGTAACACTGAATGGTTAGGAATTTAAAGCAGAAGTAAGCGATCCGGTGGTTTTGGCTAATGCTGCGTTCCAGGCAGGCTTTTGAAACCGTAAATTACAGCTTCAAGTCACAACTTACAACTTAGTAGCGTTAAAAAAACGAATAAAATAAACTTAAACATTTGGTATAGATGACAATTTATGACCTGAATATTTCAAACATTTCCCCTGGGGATTAAGAATTGGTTGTATATTAATAGATACTTGAAATATTTTGTGTAAACATGAGTAATTATATTTTGACTAGGCTAAAAGATTTTACACGTTCATAGTGTTGTGAAATTAATGAATGCATAATAATCGTGATAATCGTAGCACCGTGATTATTTCTCTGACAATAATCGTACCAAGAAAATGTATAATCGTGACATCCCTAATCGTGACACAAGTATCGTGATGCGTATCTTGAGGCCCTTGGCAATGCACACCCCTAGTCCTCAGGTGGACTGATGTGGACCTGGACTGACCTGGGCCTTGTGCAGCCTCTTCAGCTCCTCCCGTCTGGCCTGGCGTCGAGCTGCTCTCTGGACTCTCCGGGTGATTCTGGCGTCCAGGTCTTGGTGGTCCAGGTCTTGGCGGCGGTCCGGCCGTCCCCCCTGGAACAGGGTCTCCTGGACGCTGAGGCTGGACGGCTCCTTGGGCTGGACCAGGACCCCCAGGACCTCCGTGGGACAGGAGGACCGGTCTGGGTCCTGGAGGACTCTGTCCCTCACAGAGCGTCTCTGCAACAACACACACACACACGGTTTCTAACCTGTAGCATAGATGTAGTCCAGGCAAAATAGTGTTTTCCAACCGGCTAATTGTAACAGAATGTTTTTCACCATCCATCATTTCTATGAGGTGTCCAGAACAACATACTAAAAGTCCTAATGAATCCTAGTTGGGGAAATATGTTTAATTCTCATCAATCCAACATTGATTTACTGTATAAAGTCTATGGTGCCAATAAGGCCAGAAAACAATACACCACAATGGGGCTTTTTTTTTTCCTTTACTGCTATCACAATGAAACTTTACACAATGAAAGTATCTATTAAATGTAACATTTTTTGTATTACAAGTTTCTTTGAAAATTAATTTGAATATGCAAGTGAGCCACACACTTATCAAATATGCCCAAAATACACCCAAATAGGCTTTTTTTTCTCTCCTTTACTCCTACCACAATGAAACTTTACACAATGGAAGTATACATGAAAAGTAACATTTTTTGTATTACAAGTATTAGTAATACAAAAGTATCAGTATTAGTGGAGTATTTTGGGCATATTCCATTAGTGTATGGCTCATTTGCATATTCAAATTCATTTTCAAAGAAACTTGTAATACAAAAAAAAATGTTTTTCATGAATACTTTCATTGTGTAAAGTTTCATTGTGATAGCAGTAAAGGAAAAAAATAGCCCCATTGGGGTGTATTGCTGTCTGGCCTTATATAGACTTTATACAGTAAATCAATGTTGGATTGATGATAATTAAACATATTTCCCCAACTAGGATTCATTAGGACTTTTAGTATGTTGTTCTGGACACCTCATAGAAATGATGGATGGTGAAAAACATTCTGTTACTATTAGTTCTATTTTGGGGTCAGAAATGAGCTAGAATGCCTGGACTAAGAGACTAGAACCAGGAGAGACCCGGTTCGGGAGGTTCTGGAGGTTCTGGAGGTCTGTCGGTACCTTGATGGCGTACGATCGTTTAAAGGCCAGAGCATGAGGGACGTACGCCGGCTGAGACACATGGAGAAGAGACACCAGTCAGTCACCGAGTCAAACAGCAGCTCAACTAACTCTAAGATCTCTGAGGGTTCTGGTTCTGGTTCTGGTCCTGGTTCTGGTTCTGGTTCTGGTTCTGGTTCTGGTTCTGGTGGACCGAGGACTGGGCAAAGTCCGGTCTCAGCTGAAGAGACAAGACCAGACCGGTCCAGTCCAACACCATGAAACAAAGATGAGTCTTAAGTCCATCATTATATCGGTAGAGACAAGTCTGGATTAACTAAAACCAGTCTAAGACCAGTGAGCTGAGACGAGTCCACACCAAGGGGGCAGTTGTGGGTCTGAGAAGTGAAGTCACTTCCTCGTTCAACAAGCTGCAATCCCCTCTTCTTCCTCTGGAGGCTGGTGTCAGAAAGCAGCACTCTCCATAGACCCCCATGTTAAAATCACCCACTTTACATCCTCAATAAACGTTTTCTGGTCTCAATCGATAGTTTCTACCCCCGCACACACTCTGAGGGGGTTTAACTCTACCGTTTTACTGTTATTAGGTTAAAATTCTGGCCAATTAGGGCGCAGAAACGTTGAGTGACAGGTCTGAGCAGCTGCTTCGAGGCCAGTGGGCGGGTTCTCGGCCAGCCAATCCAACATGGCGCTGTTCAGGCCGCCATGTTGGAGTCACAAAAACGACTCCCCAAAACTAATGGGGGACGTCACGGACGCTACGTCCATTCTTTTTACAGTCTATGGTCCAGACCAGAATCCAGACCAGAGTCCAATCACTAAAAACTACATCTAAATATAAAACCAGTCCAGGGTTAGGGGTTAGGGGTCCAGGAGTTATGTCTGATGTCGGCAGAGTGAATTCAAGTCTTTGCCGCTGCAGCAACGTCTTGTGGGTAAAATCTGCTCTACTACCACACCACAGCTCGTCTACAGGGTTACTGGACCTATGACAGCTGGTACCTCCTGGTTCTCCTCCTCCTCCTCCTCCTCCTCCTCCTTCTCCTCCTTTATTGTGACTCTCTGGAGTTCAGTTGTGATGTTTAACAGCTCCAGACGCAGCTGCAAACAGCAGACACACGACTCATCCTCAGAGACGGAAACATCCCACTTGTCTTGAACGCATCACGTTGATGAGAAAGATTAATAAGAGACTAGAGTAACAAAGAAGCTGCTTCCCCTGTGACGTCATGACATCACTGGCCTCAGTTGTTAGGGCCACGGGCCATCGCACCGGGCTCTACTGTTATTGTGTGGATTTTTTCTTACTTATTATTATTTTTCCGACTTCCAGACGATTTTCAGTTCGCTACTAGTGAAAATTATAAATCAAAACGTGCGGTTCGATCGGGATCGGTGTGCTATTACTTTCCTCAACAGTTTATGAATAAAAATTTTGCATTGAAGTCAATGGGACCGGCGAAAAAAAAGAGCGAAAAAGAACAATCATTAGAGTTTTACAAACGTCTACTGCTCAGGCATACTTTCACCTAGAGACTCCATTTAAACTTTAAACAGTAGACACAAGTCTTGTGTATTGGCGTATTATTCCACGTTTTGATAGGTCATATAGTTTTTGATCAATCCCTGTTCAATGACCATGATCATTTTTGGAGAAATTATGAGATTATAATGGGTGTGTATTGCACGGAATGTTCGTGTCAGAGTGCATGACATCATCAGTTAGAGTGGGAGAGATGCCAGAAAAACTCCAGATTTTTTCTCTTTCCAAACTCGGCCCGGCCACAATTTACACTCTACACACATAATTTTTTCCAAATTTGTAGACAAACTTGTTCTGTTTCTCATCATGTGCTCAAAATATCAGAGAGACTTACAGAATTTAAACTCTGAGCCTCTAAGTGCGGCCACGTCTGTCTCTGCTCCTCATTGACTCCAATACAAATATTTTCTGAGAGAAGCAGAACGGCCTGATGTTTTAAAACTGCCAGCGTCTCCAAAATATTTACTGTAGAAACACCAAATCGTACCACATTTTCAGTAAGTCCTTAGAGCAACGTTGATCTGTGTTTTGTTCTGATAGGAGTTACTGTTTTGTCACAGTAATCCTTTTGCGAGACCGTTGCAGAGGCAGAAAATCGCTCTTTTTCTCAACGTTTCGGTCTGCCTCAGCCTGGGGGGCCCATATCGTCATTGGCAACCACCTCAAGTTGCCATGGTAACATCTGATTCTCAGGCCAGAGCTCATTAACTTCATTAACAATCCACCTGGCGCTCGTTTAAATGTTTGTGCTCTGATTGGTTGGTTTGTAGCCGTGCTCTGATTGGTTGGTTTTATGACCGTGCTCTGATTGGTTGGTTTTATGGCCGTGCTCTGATTGGTCTGTTGGTGTTGTGTGGGCGTGGCTCTGTGAGTCTGAGTCTTACGTTGTTCCGTGGGGTCAGTGAACACCTCTGCAGCAGCGTGGTCGAGTCCAGGTCCGACTCTTCTGCCAGACTCACACCTGGAGACAGGAAGTGCTGTTAGTTATTACATCATCACCGTGACCTCATCCTCTGACACGCCATAGATATTGACCCCTTGCAGCTACGTCACAATTAGAACGTGACGCGAGAGGCGACACCATGACGGACGGCAGAAAGTGCTCAGTGATAATGTACTGTGTATGGGTGCCGTCCAACAATGTGGCTCGATCACTTCACACTACAACCTCACAGCAATATCACTTATTTAAAATAGAATATCTACTCATCCGTTGCAATATATGTTTGTTTTTTTGTTATTCGCCGTAGAATATCTCAGTTTTCTGTGCTTTTTCCACTGCTAAGGAGTTAACGTCAGTCAGTGCCACACTCCCCATACAGCAGCTGCTGCTGTCTTTGCTGCTGCTAACTACAGTTAACAGACCTGGAAATTAAAACCTGGTCCGACCCGTGGGTGTTGAAGACCTGACCCGACGTCTGTATAATTAGTGATCATTCTCTGATTAAACCCGGCTGAAAAATAAAAGAAAACAGGAAGCCGTCTTCGTTGTAATCGCCGCGATCCGCCGGCGGCAACTACGTTGTGACGGTGCTATGTTTACTACGAGCGTTAGCTGTTGTTAGCCACAGCATGTAGCTCAGCTAGTTAGCTTCAACTGTGTTTACATCGACTATACATCGACTATACACTGTAGATAAACTAACTTATAATGGCATCGATAACGTGTCTGTATATCTTCGCACTGGTCCTGTTGCTCATGTAACCCCGCCGCCAGTGGCCAGCCCACGGTTCTTAGCTCTAGCCCAGCAAGGAGTTGGTGCTTGGGACCAGTTTTAAGGACCAATAACCGGTTTTTAAGCGGTGGAAAAGCAAAGAACCAGTGCTAGTCAGGCTCTAGCTCCGAACCAGCACTGGAACCAGCTCAGTGGAAAAGGAGGGGAAACCCTACAACCCCGGTATGTCACAAAACTATAACGCGCCCATTGAATTACATTGACGTTCACTGTTCTTTTGCCGTCCATCATGGCGTCCGGAGCTATCGCGAGTGGAACGTGACGTCACGTGCAAGGGGTCAATATCGCTGCTGCCCATTGGAACGGATCGTCGCCGCGGCCGCCATCTTGGGGGGGGGGGGGTGAATGGGATTTTGTTATGTTTTGTTTTACCTCGTACTGCCGCTCATGACATAGACCAGAGCGGCATCTGAGAATGACTGATGCATCCTGGGTAATTTAGGGGCAGCGCCCGGCATCCCTCCATTGAAAAGTTCAGCCTAACTGGCTTGACAAACTAACAACAAGTTGTCTATTAACAGGCTATTTACAGACAACACTGAGCCAAAACCTCCCGGTGATTCCACCAAATACGTGTAGATGTCTGGGTCAGACATTTCTGGCCACTGTGTGGGGTCATTGATCACTGTGGGAGGCTAAAGGAGCATACCGCTAGATTCATTCATTGTAATTTTTCAAGATAGCGTGAACGGTGGGTTTCAAAGAGGGTGTCAGAATAATTATGAGACATAGTGCTACAAAAGAAACACAAAATAAAACATTCAGATTGATTGTTAGTTAGTCTACGCTCCATCAAAACACAAAAAGCCACTGAGTGCAATGTAAAAATGCCGGGTGCTGCCCCTAAATTACCCAGGATGCATCAGTCATTCTCATTTGCATAAAGATGTCGCTCTGGTCTATGCATGACGTCATCTATGGTTTTTACCATAGGAACTCCCCCCCAAGATGGCGGCCGCGACGACGTTCCTGACAAGCCTGAATGCAGCATCTACGTGTAGATATCTATGCCGACCCGCTCGGTGACATCATCACCTGTGACTCTCCTCTGATTGGCCGGTTCCCTCCCCGACGTCGTCCTGCTCCTCTTCTTCTTCTTGTGTCCAGCAGAGAACAGCGCCCTCCACAGCGCTCTGGCCCCGCCCCCTTCCGCCTGGCCCCGCCCCCAGGCCATGGCCCCGCCCCCTTCGCTCCTCCTCAGCTGGAGCAGCTGTGGGAGGAGTCGGGGGGGGAGGCTGTGAGCTCCTCCTCCTCCTCCCCCGTGTCTCCTCCTCCTCCTCCTCGCCGTCTCTGACTCCACCTCCTCTTCTCCTCCGTCTGGCCCCGCCCCCTTTCTCTCTGGCTCCGCCCCCTTCCTCTCTGGCCCCGCCCCCCTCCTCTCAGGCAGCTGTGGCAGCTCAGGGCTGATGTCATCGAACGAATGTCTCTGAGCTGCAGCAGCCGTTTCCATGGCAACAGCAGGTGTGATGAGGTGTGTGGGCGGAGCTTCGTCGTCGTCGTCATGGTGACAGGTGGAGTCGGGCAGCGGCGGTGTGATGAAGGAGGCGGTGGAGGGCGTGGTGCGGGAGGGGGGCGACGGGCCGGAGGTGGAGTCAGGACGAGTGATGATGTCACTTCCTGTTGGAGGGGAGGGGCTACGGGGGGAAGAGGGGGAGGGGGAGGGGGAGGGGGAGGAGTCCTCTGTGTGGGGGGGGGGTAAAACATACAGAGATAAAGTTCAGTTTGATGTTGAAAAAATAGTCTACTTGCCAACATTGTGAACCCGGAAATGTTGAGTACCCCAAAGTTTTATGTTAGAAATATATAGTATGGGTCCCCAGTATTCAGAAACTGCCGGATGCTAACTTATATATATTGGGCAATTAGCATAACTGACATAATTAGCATAAATTAGCATAATTGCCTATATGGGCAATATTTCAACAAAATTGACTTGGCTGATCTGGGCAATATTGGAGTGGTTTTAGGGGTTATTGATGATGCTGAATCCATTTCTGACATTTTCAAAATTCAAAATGGCTGTCTAAACCGGAAGTGACCAGATTTTAACTGCCAGTGGGCCGATTTTGATGGATTTTAAGCCAAATCTTAAAGTCCCCCTCCCGCGACCCTTTTTGGTCATTTCAAAACCAGCTCATTAGCAATGCACCTCTGGAGGGTGGGCGGAGACTGCGCTGCTCTGAAAAGTCTCAACGAGATGTGATGAGCAGTTAATTGAGGTTGTGAAAGAGTTAGTTAGTTAAAAGGGATAGTTCAACATTTAGTCAAATTGGCCCATTGCCATAATCCCTATAGTCATAGCAGTAGGTTTGTTACCTTTAATTGTCGGTGCAAGCTGTTTTTAGAACGGCGGAGCAGAGCCGTGAGCTGCTCAGAGCTACGCTACGGAGGCTCATTATGGGATTTCTTGGTTTCCCTCATCAAACTCATCAAATACACAATCCAACAACTCCACAACGCTCTGGTGGACAAGTTGTGACCTGCACATTCACCACGCTATGAGATAATAACACAACGTTACCACACAGAGTTGTTTTAGAGGGAAATACAGAGACTGTTGATGAAAAACTGTCCCTGAAGGCAACGTGCATCAGCGGTTTTGCATGAATTTCCCTCTAAAACAATGTTGAAATATCCCTTTATCAGCAGATTCTATGTGTTTACTGTCATTTATGTTAGAAACAGAGGCTTTAATAGAGAGGCCTTATACTGACTCTGAATGTTGAACTATCCCTTTAACACCACAACAGCAACATCCGCTGAGCCTCACCGTCACTGCTGTAACTGTCTCCTTCCTCTTCGTCCTCCTCTTCCTCCTCATCCTCCTCCACCTCCCCCTCCTCTTCCTCTTCATCTTCCTCCTCCTCCTCCCATTGGCTGTTGGTGCGGTGGAGCCGCAGCGTTTCCCTCCATGACCTCATGACCTCTGATGTCCGCCGTCGACCTCTGTCGTCCTCAGACTCTGAACTAAAAACACAAACAGTCAAACGTGTCGACTTCCTGTGTCATGAAGGGTTAACGCCATAGAGATAAACACGTAGATGACCATAGATATCTACAGGTAGAAGCTGCATTGGGGCTTGTCAGGAATGTCTCTTGGCTCCATCTTGAGGAGGAGTTCCTCCTGAGCAGCATCAACAGTCAGACCATCAGACCGCTTGACAGCTGTGAATCTGGTGAAATGCAGAACTTTTGTGCGGCGTACGGATGTTCCCATGAAAGAAACACCAAAACCAAGAGACATGGAAGAACTTCTCTCCAGTAATAAGTTGTTTTATATTATAGAACTGTTCTGAACTTGTTGAATGTGATGTAGGTGAGTTATCTGACATAAATGAAACTAAGGTAACGTATCATAGGGTGGATGTGTGTTACATTTAGTGCATATACCGCTAGTTCATATATTCATAGTTTGTTATGTTGTTGCCTGTATGTGTAGGCTATAGGCTTATCAGCTGTTTCCCCCGGCTGTGAGTTTGTGGTTGCCATGGTGATGAGGCCGGGTGAGTGAGTGTAAACCACTGTAGGCTATATAATTGTGCTAGGCCATATTAAATCAGTTTCATGGCACTGACATTAACCCTAACTGCTAATGTGAGTTATGTATTACAAACATCCTCCTGTCAGAATATCAACTCCTTCCTTCGGGAAGACGTTTCAGGGCCAGAAAATACAAAAGTAATAATTTAGATTTTCGTTCATTCCCACCTCCATAACACTTCTTACTGTAACAAAAAACCGGCCCTGCCTCCTCCATAGCAGAGTAGAAGCAGGTGTTACGGACGTTTGAGTCTTATTTTTATTTTTTTATTTATTTTATTTTTCTTTTTCTATTATGTTAATCTAAATAATGGTGGTTGTCTATGTGCTCCACGCGCACCATACTTTCTGCGGCTCTCTGGTTGTTGCATAGTTGTATGTGTACACCATGGGTATTATATTCTGTGTATTATGCTCTGTGTGTATATGGACATGTATGTGTACACCATGTGTAATTATGTTCTCTGCGTGTATGTGGATGTGTGCGTATGTGTACAGGTGAATGTGCAGGTGTATGAGTACCATGTGCTCGCTATGTGTGGTTTTAGATGCAGCTGTGTCAGCACTTGTGCCCAAGACAAGTTTCCTGTCAAGGACTAATAAAGTATCTTAATCTTAAATTAGACACCGACGATCCGCTCCAACGGGCAGCAGCGTCAGAGGCAGAGGCAGCTACGTGTAGATATCTATGGGTTAACACCTGATGATGTCATCATGGCCTCCCTACCTGGACCGGTGGGCGTGTCTTAGCCCCGCCCCCAGGTTGAACCAGTTCAGCGTTTCCTCGGAGACCTCCTCTGGCTCCGCCCCCTCCTCCTGCAGCCCCTCCTCCAAGGCGCTGGAGCTCCGCCCACAGTTCTCCAGCTCCACGCGCTCCGGCATCGACGCCATCACAGACACGGCTGCACGCACAACCACACAGCCGCACACACACACAGACACACACACAGACACACACACACTAAAGCCACATTGATTCCTGTTTAAGCAGCAGCTCAGTGTCAACAAGACAAACACTGACAGGTGACTAGCCATGTTTCCATCCAAAGTGATTCGAATTACTGGGAAATGTAAGAAATTTGAATCCTATGTGTTTCCATTAAAGGCATAGTTCACCCAAAATTGAAAATTGAAAATTGAAATTCGTCTTTTTAATTGATGTGTCCCCTGCAGCTGAACTGAGTGACAGGTGAGTGAGGTGGGAGGAGCTTACCTGAGGAGCGCCGGCGTTCCGCTGACAACACAGAGTCAGAGGAGAAGGACGGAGCTGAGGCCAAGGACACCTGCAGAGGAAACATGGAACATGGAGCATCTGTCACTTTTTAATGTCCTTGTTTTGTTTCCATTGAAAAACTAGAAAAGATCATTTTAACTTGGTGTTCCCCAGTTCATCAATAACACACACACACACACACACACACACACACACACACACACACACACACACACACACACACACACACACACTGAATGAACGGAGACCGGTGTTGCACAAAACCTAGATAAGGGATGAAGCCGGGGTTTGTTGGTTATCCTGGCTGAATTTAGCCTCAAGTCGGTTGTTCAAAAGGTAAGGCATCTTGATTTCTATAGCACATTTCATACCAAGGCAACTCAATGTGCTTTACATAAAGACAAAAAATTAAAAAAAGAAGCATAAGACAGAATAAAAACTAACAAAACACTAAAAACAGAGTTAAAAGCAAGAGCAAATAAAAGTAAAAGAAAAGAAAATAGATAAAGTTTTAAGTTCTCAGCTATAAGCATGTGAAAAGAGAAATGTTTTTAACCTGGATTTAAAAATGCTGACAGTTGGGGCTGATCTCAGTTCTGCTGGTAGTTTGTTCCAGTTGTTGCAGCATCACAGCTAAATGCTGCTTCACCATGTCTGGTCTGAACTCTGAGCTCCACTATCTGACCTGAGTCAGTAGATCTCAGAAATCAACGTGTTTCATACAGTTATTCTACATATTGGTCTGATTTATAACCAAACTAAATACATTTACAGATCTGTGTCCATCTATGATATTTTCTATGATCACTAGTAGCTACATCACTGGCTTCTCATAAAAAGCAATGGAGCAAAAATGGCATATAGATTTATTTTTAATAAAATATATTGGCCTAAATATTGGTTGAGGTAAGAAAAAGAGAATAAAATTGAGTGACTGTGAGCAACCACCTTCCAAGTAATTTATACACATCATGTGAACGTTGTTATCAGCAATTTATTGAAGCAGCAGACTGCTTAATGTTTTTATATTTACCAGTAATTCATTTTCACCTGTTGTAACTTTTGGCCACTTTTGCTGTATGAACTTGTATTACTTGTTATGTAGCCTATTCACAAAAGTGTTTTGGTCGGGGTTGGTTGGCACACTCATGTTGGGGTTGGTTGGCACACACAAACCAACCCCAACATGCAGTATACATATATTAAATGTGATTTCATACAATTCAGTGCACTGAGTGCAAGAAATGGGCACATGACTTATGCAGTGAAATGGACCACAAAGCCGACATATGCCAATACTGTAATTCCAGGGATTCTATATAGGCCTTAATGTAAATAATCTGCATCCACCCCACACAGAAAATCTAAGTGAGATGGAAATAAATAAAAATACAAAGAGGTGATATGCTATATTTAAGAATAAATTATATGTTCATTGAATATTTTCTCTTAAAAAAAAATAAAGGTCAAATCATTTACTGTTTGATGTTCTGTGTACGTGTTATCTTGTTTGTCGCCTTAAATGCCCTGTTTTAGTGTTATACATGCAAATATATGCATGCATATACATGCTATCTTCTTAAATTTGAATATATTAGAATTACATTTCCAATTTATTATTATATTGGTTGCTTCATCCATTCATTTTTACATTGTGCCAACCAACCCCATGAAGTGTGCCAACCAACCCCTTGTTGGGGCTGGTTGGCACAAGTGCGCAGTATGATTTTATTCATAAATAAATAGATTTTAGAATATAACTGTGGACATTGAAATGTGTTTAGTTAAAGCTGACACCTTAACCTTTCATTTAATGCTGGTTTGAATATTCTCACATAAATGATGCCAGAGTGCTATGGCAAAGAGTGAAAAGTGTGCCAACCAACCCCGGTCTCCCCTACTTCAGATTATTTTTTTATAACCTTCTTTTTAATTTTTTGATTTACATTGACAGCAAGACAAGCTCATCAGAAAAATAACACAAATTTACAGCCTTCCGCTGTCACGAACACAACATATAACACAAAATAATACTACATAATAAAAACCAAAAACACAAATACATGTAAAAGACAGGAAAAAGAAAAGAAAAAAAAAAAAAAAAAAAAAAAAGTGTGTGTGTGTGGGGGTGTTGTCTTAATTTACACCAACACTTATTATTGATGGCCACTCGCATCCAAAAAACATACTCAGAGGGGTCCACTCTTTAACAAATTCATCTAAGGTTCCTTGCACCACATGAGATAGTCTTTCATAAGGAACAATTGATAACAGTTTCTCATACCACATTGCTAACGTAGGCGGATGCTCGTCAAGCCAAGCATGCAAAATTGACAGACGTGCGGCATACAACATAATATTCAACAATTTACCCGTTTGACCAGACAAAGACAAAAGATCGATACCAAGAATACACTGTTTAGGATCCATTACCATTTTTATGCCAAGGAACTTCTCTATCTCTGTTTGGACAGTAGACCAGAATATTTTAATCAATGGACATGACCACATTAAATGAAAATAAGTGCCTGGTTGTTTTTGACACTTCTTGCATGCTACCGAACATGAGTCATCATATTTACTACGTATTTCAGGAGTCACATGCAGTTTGTTAATTATCTTATATTGTACTTCATGTGATTTGTCTGATCTAGTAATTTTCTTGGCATTATTTAACACCTTACGCCAGGTCTGGTCATCTAGGTGAGCACCAAGGTCTTTTTCCCAACTATTTTTGATATTAATTATAGTCCCATCATTCGTAAGCAACTGATCGTATATATAAGTAATCACTTTCTTATTAATTGTTGCTGCTTTCATGATGAGACTATCAAGAATATTCAGCTTACTACCACTTTTGTAATATGAAATTGAGTTTAAATAACTCCTTATTTGTAAGTAACGATAAAATTGAGTTCGAGAAAGCTTAAACTCTTCTTGCAGTTGCTGAAAAGACCTTAGTGCACCACCTATATACATATCACCAATTTTTTTAATACCAGCGGTCTTCCAATCTCTGAATCCCACATCTACACAAGAATTTTCAAAGTCAGGATTATTCGCAATGGGTGCTAAGAATGAATATTGATTTAAACCAAAGTATTTACGTATGCTAGTCAAAGACTTGCATATATTTGTAGCTATGAAATTATCCTTCATCTTAATTTGCAGTTTCCTAGAACATACAAAGGGGAGGTCTGCTATTGATACGTTATCTAGTCCTATACTTTCCAGATCTATAAAGGAAACCTGACTATCTTTTACCCAATCTGTGACATATCTCAATTGTGAAGCCCAATGATAATAAATAAAATTGGGTAAAGCTAAGCCACCATTTTTTATGGGAGATTGAAGCTTTTGCAGCTTTAACCTAGGACGTTTATTTCTCCAAACAAATCTACGAATTGCACCATGTATTGATTTAAACAATTTTAACGGAATATAAGTAGGTAGCATCTGAATTGGGTACAATAATCGTGGCAAGACATTCATTTTAATAATTGCAATTCGGCCTAATAACGACACTGGTAAATTCACCCATCTTTGAAGGTCTGATTTGATTTTAGTAACTACAGGTAAAAAATTAAATTTAGTTAAATCAGAGAGATTCGGCGGAAAGAAAATCCCAAGATATTTAAATCCGTTGTAGGTCACCTTAAAAGGCAGATATTCTGAATCACTGCAGGTCTTCCCAAGAGGTAAGGCCAGGGACTTCTCATAATTTATTTTATATCCAGAAAAAGTACTAAATTGATCTATAATCTTAATTAAAGCTGGTATAGATTTAGATGGCTCCTTCATAAATAAAAGTACATCATCAGCATATAATGACATTTTATGTGTTCTGATATTAGTTTGAATGCCCATCACCTGATCACTTACTCTTACAGTCTCAGCTAAAGGCTCTATAATCAGAGCAAAGAGTAAGGGAGACAGTGGACAGCCTTGTTTTGTGCCTCTCTCTAAGGAAAACATCTGGGAGGACAAACCATTAACAGATACAGCAGCTTGTGGAGATGCATAGAGTAATTTGACCCAATCAATAAAAATGCTACCAAAAGAAAATTCATTGAGTGTTCTAAATAAATAATTCCATTCTACTCGATCATAAGCTTTTTCAGCATCTAATGTAACTATAACCGCATTGTTCATATTAAGTCTTGAATACTGCATAATGCCCAATAATCGTCTGATATTTGTATACGAGTGACGATTTCTAACAAAACCAGTTTGGTCTGTGTCCACTAATTTGGGCAGTACTAAGTTGAGTCTTGTTGCCAAAATATTGGCCAATATTTTAGAGTCTATATTTTGAATTGATAAAGGTCTATATGAAGAAGGGTTATCCGGATCTTTCTGTTCTTTCGGTATTACCTTGATAGTGGCAAAATGCATTGTCTTAGGTAGTTTTCTAACCTGAAAGGAATACTGAAACATATTTGTTAATACAGGTACAAAAATAGATTTAAAGGTCTTATATACTTCCGAAGGGAAGCCATCTGGGCCACAAGCTTTTCCATTTTTTAAATTAATAATAGCTTTTTCAACCTCTTCAGATGTAATTTCAGCATCAAGCCTCTTCCTATCACCATCGCTAACTTTAGGTAACTTAAGTTTTTGAAAGAAAGTATTCATCCCCTCCTCTTCTCCTGAATTTTCTGATTTATATAATGAGCAGAAAAAGTCTTTGAAAACATTTGAAACCTCAGAGGATGTATATACTAATTTACCATTTTTATCTTTCAATTTTGTAATTATATTACTAGGTTTTTTGTTATTAATTAGATTAGCTAAATAATGTCCTGATTTATTTCCATATTCATACCTCTTGTGCTTCTGTAAGAATAAGGTTCTTTCTGACTTTTGAGATTGCAATGTGTTAAATGCAGATCGATAAATTAAAACTTTGTCCCAGCTTTCCTTAGAAAGAGTCAGCTTGTGCTCCAATTCTGCATCCTGTAGCTTTAATTCTAATCTCCTCTGTTCTTCCACAAACTTCTTCTTTCTGGCAGAACAGTACGATATCATCAGGCCCCTCAAATAGGCTTTTGTTGTCTCCCATAGGTTTGATGGATCTGTTTCCCCATTATCATTCACTTCTAAAAATTCCAAAAGTTCCCTTTTTATCATAGAGCAACATTCAGGGTCAGACAATATTGACCTATTACACTGCCAGGGATGTCGATATTTATGTGATTTACTTCTGGAGATCTCTATTATAATTGGGGCATGATCCGATATATGAATACTCCCAATACTGCTACTTAATACAAGCTCTGTAGATACTTTAGATACCAAAAAGAAATCTATTCTAGTATATGTTTTATGTGGATTAGAGAAAAAAGTATAATCTTTATCATAAGGGTGCATTAACCTCCATATATCTACAACATCTACCTCATCCAGCATTTGCTGTAGAGCTCGTTGTCTAGGATTCTTTTTCGTTGTGTTCAAACTTGGGTTCCTATCTAATGTCTAACTTCAGATTATAAGGAATTTGTGCAAATGAATCAACTTCCACTGCTCATCATTAAGGCAAAGTCCACAACTGTTCATTTGTGAAAGGACCTCAGCCTGGCTCTGTGTTCGTGCAACCAATTAAAGGGATAGTATCATTTTTTAAAAGTGGGGTTGTATGATCTACAAATAGCCCCTAAGGACTTTAATTGCAGTAGAAGACTCTCTGCACTCCTCCCGTTAGCAACGCCAGCCCATAGCCCGAACAATGGAACTGTGTATTTTTTTTCAGGTAAAACCTCTTTTAGGCCGTGAAAATAGGCCGTTTCTTTGGGTCTGTTCACAACACTGTATGTTGTAAATCTCTGGGCAGGGCTATTATGGGCTGGCGTTGCTAACGGGAGGAGTGCAGAGAGTCTTCTACTGCAATTAAAGTACTTAGGTGCTATTTGGAGATCATACAACCCCACTTTAAAAAAAATGATACTATCCCTTTAAGCTAAGATGCACCAATCAGACTAGGCCAAGCCGCGCTTGCTCAGTTATCCTGGATTTCTTTATTCTACTTTTGTGCAATAACCAGGACCAGGACCCTCTGACATCACCAACACTTTGGACCAATCACAGTTCAGCTCCTCACAGGTTCAGGTTCTTACCGTGGAGGCTCGGTGTGAAGTTGCTCGGTCCGTCGCCAACGCTGCCGCTGCTGCTGCTGCTGCTATCCTCTTCCTCACGCCGCCACCGCCGTCACCGCGACGACCGTCCCAGTGCTGAAGGCAGAAGAACCTCCCTGAGGACAGATGTTCACACAGATGTTTAACTAGATGTTGAACCAGATGTTGAACCAGATGTTGAACCAGATGGAGCTCAGATCTCCGGTCTGGTCTCTGTCTGAACCTCGTGTGGTTTTTATACCGTGTTTGAATCCTGCTCTGCCTCACACTCAGACTCTGGTCATGTGACCTCTGCTGCTGCTGCTGCTGCGCTCTGATTGGCTGCTGAGATTCTATCATCCAAACTAACAGGAGCAGCTCATCGTCGTTTGTCCCGAAGCTCCAACACACAAGACACACTCTGTGTATAAAAATACACACACTCACACTCACACACACACACACACACACGCGCCACCGCCAGAGATAAACGACCACATAGGAGCTTCACACAGGCTGCAGGCACCGACACACACACACACACACACACACACACACACACACAGGGTCACATGACTTGACTCATCATGTGGTTGTAACGGTTGAATCAGTGACGAGTGTGAAATCTACTGATGCATCCACCTTCACCTGGCTGCTCGCTATGACATCATCACTGTGTGTGTGTGTGTGTGTGTGTGTGTGTGTGTGTGTGTGTGTGTGTGTGTGTGTGTGTACTGACCGCTGCCCTGGTCGTAGGTGTAGGCCGGCGGTCTGAGCGTGGCGCCGCAGCAGTCACACAGGAAGCAGCTGCGGTGGAAGAAGAGGCCTTCAGCGCTGACTCGCTCCATCACGTAGAGGCGCTTCTGACAGAGGACGCACACGTCGCTGCTGCTGCTGCTGCCCACGGCAACCAGCTGGCTGCTGCTGCCCACGGCAACCAGCTGGGGACAAGGGACGGGCTGGGGAGAAGGGACGAGCTGGGGACAGACAGGACAAGAGACCAGCTGAAACAAACCGATACTGACACATTTGTCTGAAAATAAATGGACAGAAAGCTGAAGTGAATCCTGATCGACAGATTTCATACAACACATTGATGGTCTGTTTAAAGAATTGTCTAAATATGTCGGTTTGTTCTTCAAGTTGAAGCATCTTATCCCACTTTCTATGCGTCTCACCTACAAAACCTTATTTGAACCTCATTTAAATTACTGTGATGTCATATTTCCTACCTACAGAGATTCTCCAGAAGGAAAACCATGAGCTCGTTATCATGGTCCAACTGAAACCCTCCAACCCGACCGCTCTGCCATCGCTTTAATCTTTTGAGGCTGACTGATCACAACTTCCTCCAGAACACTGAGATTATGTATCAAGTTGTGTTCTTATCTAAGAATAAAGAAATGTCTCAGTGAACAGTTTAATGACCAATAAGAGTTCATATTCAACTGTATGTTGACAATAATAACATCTGGAGGTCTCTGAAACATCTGGAGGTCTCTGAAACATCTGGAGGTCTCTGAAACATTTGAAACATCTGAAACATCTGGAGGCCTCTGAAACCTCTGAAACATCTGGAGGTCTCTGAAACATCTGGAGGTCTCTGAAACCTCTGAAACATCTGGAGGTCTCTGAAACATCTGGAGGCCTCTGAAACCTCTGAAACATCTGGAGGCCTCTGAAACCTCTGAAACATCTGGAGGTCTCTGAAACCTCTGAAACATCTGGAGGTTTCTGAAACCTCTGAAACATCTGGAGGTCTCTGAAACATCTGGAGGTTTCTGAAACCTCTGAAACATCTGGAGGTCTCTGAAACCTCTGAAACATCTGGAGGTCTCTGAAACCTCTGAAACATCTGGAGGCCTCTGAAACATATGGAGGCCTCTGAAACATCTGAAACCTCTGAAACATCTGGAGGTCTCTGAAACATCTGGAGGCCTCTGAAACCTCTAAAACATCTGGAGGTCTCTGAAACCTCTGAAACATCTGGAGGTCTCTGAAACATCTGTAGGTTTCTGAAACCTCTGAAACATCTGGAGGTCTCTGAAACATCTGGAGGTTTCTGAAACCTCTGAAACATCTGGAGGTCTCTGAAACCTCTGAAACATCTGGAGGTTTCTGAAACCTCTGAAACATCTGGAGGTCTCTGAAACATCTGGAGGTCTCTGAAACCTCTGAAACATCTGGAGGCCTCTGAAACATCTGGAGGTCTCTGAAACTTCTGAAACATCTGAAACCTCTGAAACATCTGGAGGTCTCTGAAACTTCTGAAACATCTGGAGGTCTCTGAAACATCTAGACGTCTCTGAAACATTTAGAGGTCTCTGAAACATCTGAAACATCTGGAGGTCTCTGAAACATCTGGAGGTCCCTGAAACATCTGAAGGTCTCTGAAACATCTGGAGGTCTCTGAAACATCTGAAACATTTAGAGGTCTCTGAAACACCTGGAGGTCTCTGAAACATCTGGAGATCTCTGAAACATCTGGAGGATTCTTAGACTGGAGGAAGTTCAGAAATAGATTTTATCTGAAGTTTAAGAGTCGGACTAAATTCCACTAACTCTCCCACTGCTGCATCCAAACTGATCTGAGCTGCACGCGACCTCATTTAAATACAAACTAATGGAGCAAACCAACACTGACAACACCTCTACTGTATAAACTATATCAATATTAACCTCATTAACACCTCAACTATATAAACTATATAAATATTAACCTCATTAACTAACCGGCTCATTCAGCTAACACAGCTAACACAGCTCAGGGAGCATCTGTCACTTTTTAATGTCCTCGTTTTGTTTCCATTAAAAAACTAGAAAAGATCGTTTTAACTTGTTGTTCCCCAGTTCATCAATAACACACACACACACACACACACACCCTGGTAGCTGCAGAGCTGCAGAGCTGCAGAGCTGCAGGCTCAGCGCGTCTCAACAGAAACTCTCATGTGACTGAGTAGAGACCGTCACATGAACACGGCGCCTGCAGGAACCAACAACACAACACCGGCTGGTAAACTGGCTCCTTGTCTCAACACATCAACACAACATCGTCCTGAGGATCTGTCCTCTATCTGTCCTCTGTCCCTCTATCTGTCCTCTATCTCCTCTTTCTCCTCTGTCTCTTCTGTCTTTCCCCTGACGTTTCTTTTCTCTGAGTTTTTTCTCAGTGGATTGAGGCTCTGAGGTCAGAGGATGTTGTTATGATGCAGTTTAAACCCTTTGAGACAAACTGTTTGTAAAAATGGGTTATACAAATAAAATTTCCTTGTATTGCCATGCACATGCACACACACATGCACATGCACACACACACAATACAACAGCATCACCCAGAATGCACTGCAGCCGTACCTGCTCCTCCTGGGCGTCGAGGCTCTGACACTTGATCTTCTCTTTGAACCGAAAACTCATCTGCTCCTGCTGAAAAGTCCGTTTCTTCTGGAGGACACAGAGAAGGTCAGAGGTCAGAGGGTTAAAGGTCAGAGGACACAGAGGTCAGAGGGTTAAAGGTCAGAGGTCTCCACTGGTCTCTACCGGTCTCTACTGGTGTCTACTGGTGTCTACTGGTCTCTACTGGTCTCACTCTCTTCTGGTCTCTACTTGTCTCTACCGATCTCTACTGGTCTCTTCTGGTCTCTACTGGTCTCTACTTGTCTCTACTGGTCTCTACTGGTCTCTACCGGTCTCTACCGGTCTCTACCGGTCTCTACCGGTCTCTACTGGTCTCTACTGGTCTCTACCGATCTCTACTGGTCTCTTCTGGTCTCTACTGGTCTCTACTGGTCTCTTCTGGTCTCTACTGGTCTCTACTTGTCTCTACTGGTCTCTACTGGTCTTCTACTGGTCTCTTCTGGTCTCTACTAGTCTCTACTGGTCTCTACTGGTCTGTTCTGGTCTCTACTGGTCTCTACTGGTCTCTACTGCCCACCAGTCCTTACCGGTCTCCATGACGGAGCCTGAGCGGCGTCTTCAGCCTCTGGGGGCGGAGCTGGAGCTGGACTAGACTCCTCCTCCTGCTGGTCATTACACATAAACACAGATTAGTGTTGGGGGCGGAGCTTAGAGCAACATTCTTTTTCAGATTTCAGATTTATTTTTTATTTTTTAAATGGGACCAGTAGCTACATATTGATGGACATTGACATGTAAATCTGTGGGATTGTAGCCAAGTGGCTCATCTCCATCCCCAGTCCCATTGGCAGGTTGATGTTAGACATAAAAACAATGAGGATAAAAAGTCCAAGAGGCAGAACTAGGACAACACAACACCTTGACATCTTACACACAACATATATGAAGGACAAACATAAACCAGCAGTTAACTGACCATAGAGGGTTAACAGAGTGGGTAAGAGACCAACAGATTACTGAGGAGTTATAAAGAGCTACAGTGCTAGTTAATGAGCTGTTTGCTAAAGTGACGAGTGCATAAGTGCAAGATTGAATTTAATTTGATTGCATGATGCCCCAATAAAGTGCAGGATCGACTTAAACTGCACTATCCCATAGCACACGACTGCACCTGCAGATGTGTGTCCAATATTACACAAAGTTTGTATACATAAATGTATTATGTACACACCATTGTATGAAATTGAGATACATATGTATATGTATACATAATACAGAAAAGGAAGACCCAATCGGTTTGATCCGTTCAACTTGAAGTTCAACAGGAAGTTCAACAGGAAGTTCAACAGGAAGTTCAACAGGAAGTTCAACGCTACTGACCCGAGGTCAGACTGGACTCACCTGTCGCCGCAGAGCAGCGGCAGAAGAAGAAGAAGAAGACGAGCCCTCGTCCAGCTTCGCCTGCAGCTGATTGGCCATCAGCTTCGCCTGCAGCTGATTGGCCATCAGACGAACTCTGGATCCTCCGGCGCCGCCCACTAACACGTCCTCACCCACCTCAGTGTCGACGCCACCTTTCAGGTCACATGACTGAGAACAGACACATTTCAGCTGATCTGACCTCAGTTCAGTTTCACCTCATTAAAGGGACAGTTCACCAGCGTTCTGAACCACCAACCTCCAGCTGCTCTCGGCTACGCCTCCGTTTCCCCGCTGCAGCGTCCGCATGCTCCTAGAGACAGATGTTAACAGCTGGACGTCAACACATACAGATGTTAACAGCTGGACGTCAACACATACAGATGTTAACAGCTGGACATCAATAGATACAGATGTTAACAGCTGGACGTCAACATAGTAGATCTACAGTAGATACAGATGTTTAACAACTGGATATCAACACAGTAGATCTACAGTAGATACAGATGTAAATGTTTAATCCTGGTGCCAGCAATTTAGACCATTGTTGACCATTGTTTTTGTAGAGCCATAGTGTATTCTATATTATAGCTATGGACACAGTCACATACTATGGCTCGTTTGAAAGGCAAAATTTTCTGCTTCCAATGGGGACAAACCATTTATTTATACATGCCTTCGTTCCTGAGCCATCCCAAGATAAACAGAGGCTAGTTTTCATCTAGATCCCTGCTTGTTTTCTATAAATGGGGACATAGTGTCTTGTATGTTGACGTCAGGACTGAAGCTGAACGTGTTCGTTAACTAGTGGCACCAAGCCGTAACAGTAGATTTAAAGATATGCGCTGTTTTATTCAGTATGTTTGGCGCCTAGAGGGCTGCATGCGCGACTGATTCGACCCAATGCAGAAACCATCAAAAGCTGAATTATGATCAAATGTCCAGATTGTGAGTTTTTGATTGTCTATTTTTCAGTTCTGTTCATCATAGAATTCCTAAATTCACGTAATTCACGTAAAATTACGTTTTTGGCATTCAATGAGTTAATAGCTGGATGTAAACACTGTAGATCTACACTAGATACAGATGTTAACAGCTGGACATAAACACTGTAGATGGACAGTAGATACAGATGTTTAACAGCTGGACACAAACACTGTAGATCAACAGTAGATACAGATGTTTACAGCTGGACACAAACACTGTAGATCTACAGTAGATACAGATGTTAACAGCTGGACGTAAACACTGTAGATCAACAGTAGATACAGATGTTTACAGCTGGACACAAACACTGTAGATCTACAGTAGATACAGATGTTTAACAGCTGGACTGATCAGTGTAGATGGACACTAGATACAGATGTTAACAGCTGGACGTAAACACTGTAGATCAACAGTAGATACAGATGTTAACAGCTGGACATAAACACTGTAGATCTACAGTAGATACAGATGTTTACAGCTGTTGGTACCTTTGGTTTCTTCCTCCTGGACGGACTCTGTCCCAGTCGGCTGAGGAGAGAAGCCGGTGTGATGAGAGCTGAGATGAGCTCGGAGCCGTGGACCAACGAGCCTGAGACACAGACAGAGAGAGGAGACGATGTCAGGCCTCAGCAAGACGGATTCGAACCTGTTCCCTGGTGCTGCAGCAGTGTGTGGCCTGACCAGCGGGGGGCGCCGTGTCTCTGAGCAGCTGGTAGAACTGGCTCAGGTACATGACCATGGACAGAGAGTCCGGTTCTCCCTTGGCCCACATCTCCTCGGCCGCCATCACCGGACTGATGCCGAACTCCCGCTCGGCCACGTCGAAGCCTAGACGCGTATTCTCCTCCGTCGCCGCCACGTCCAGAGACTGGAACGGTCTGAGGGGACAGGAGGCGTCAGAACATGGTAAGGCAGTTTTATTAGTATAGCCCATTTTTACCACCAGTTTGTCTCAAAGGGCTTTACATCCCATCATAACAACATCCTCTGTCCTTAGACCCTCACATCCACTGAGGAACGACTCCATGGAAAACCCTTTTAACAGGGAAAACCAGGAGAAAGCTCAGGGTGAGCAACAGAGGAGGGATCATCACCCAGGACGGACAGACGGGACAGAGATGTTGTTACAGACAAGAAAACAGTCTATAACAGAGAATGTGAGAAACATGGAAATGTTAACAACAGCTGAAGGAGGAAGCTTCTGGTAGGCAAGAGAGGCAGGGAGAGCAGACCAGCTTAATGGGAGGACTGGATGGCAGACTGGTTCATAGGAAGAGAGGGCAGACCAGCTTAATGGGAGGACTGGATGGCAGACTGGTTCAGAGGAAGAGAGTGCAGACCAGCTTAATGGGAGGACTGGATGGCAGACTGGTTCGTAGGAAGGGAGGGCAGACCAGCTTAATGGGAGGACTGGATGGCAGACTGGTTCATGGGAAGGGAGGACAGACCAGCTTAATGGGAGGACTGGATGGCAGACTGGATTATAGGAAGGGATGGCAGACCAGCTTAATGGGAGGACTGGATGGCAGACTGGTTCATAGGAAGAGAGAGCAGACCAGTTTAATGGAAGGACTGGATGGCAGACTGGATTATAGGAAGGGATGGCAGACCATCTTAATGGGAGGACTGGATGGCAGACTGGTTCATGGGAAGGGGGGCAGACCAGCTTAAAGGGAGGACTGGATGGCAGACTGGTTCATGGGAAGGGGGGCAGACCAGCTTAAAGGGAGGACTGGATGGCAGACTGGTCCATGGGAAGGGAGGGCAGACCAGCGTAAAGGGAGGACTGGATGGCAGACTGGTTCATGGGAAGGGGGGGCAGACCAGCTTAATGGGAGGACTGGATGGCGGACTGGTTCATGGGAAGAGAGGGCAGACCAGCTTAATGGGAGGACAGGATGGCAGACTGGTCCATGGGAAGGGAGGGCAGACCAGCTTAATGGGATGACTGGATGGCAGACTGGTTCATAGGAAGAGAGGACAGACCAGCTTAATGGGAGGACTGGATGGCAGACTGGTTCATGGGAAGGGAGGGCAGACCAGCTTAAAGGGAGGACTGGATGGCAGACTGGTTCATGGGAAGGGGGGGCAGACCAGCTTAAAGGGAGGACTGGATGGCAGACTGGTCCATGGGAAGGGAGGGCAGACCAGCTTAAAGGGAGGACTGGATGGCAGACTGGTCCATGGGAAGGGGGGGCAGACCAGCTTAATGGGAGGACTGGATGGCAGACTGGTTCATGGGAAGAGAGGGCAGACCAGCTTAATGGGAGGACTGGATGGCAGACTGGTTCATAGGAAGAGAGAGCAGACCAGCTTAATGGAAGGACTGGATGGCAGACTGGATTATAGGAAGGGATGGCAGACCAGCTTAATGGGAGGACTGGATGGCAGACTGGTTCATGGGAAGGGAGGGCAGACCAGCTTAATGGGAGGACTGGATGGCAGACTGGTCCATGGGAAGGGAGGGCAGACCAGCTTAAAGGGAGGACTGGATGGCAGACTGGTTCATGGGAAGGGAGGGCAGACCAGCTTAATGGGAGGACTGGATGGCAGACTGGTTCATGGGAAGGGAGGACAGACCAGCTTAAAGGGAGGACTGGATGGCAGACTGGTTCATGGGAAGGGAGGACAGACCAGCTTAATGGGAGGACTGGATGGCAGACTGGTTCATAGGAAGAGAGGGCAGACCAGCTTAATGGGAGGACTGGATGGCAGACTGGTCCATGGGAAGGGAGGGCAGACCAGCTTAAAGGGAGGACTGGATGGCAGACTGGTTCATGGGAAGGGGGGGCAGACCATCTTAATGGGAGGACTGGATGGCAGACTGGCTCATGGGAAGGGATGGCAGACCAGCTTAATGGGAGGACTGGATGGCAGACTGGTTCATAGGAAGAGAGAGCAGACCAGTTTAATGGAAGGACTGGATGGCAGACTGGATTATAGGAAGGGATGGCAGACCATCTTAATGGGAGGACTGGATGGCAGACTGGTTCATGGGAAGGGAGGGCAGACCAGCTTAAAGGGAGGACTGGATGGCAGACTGGTTCATGGGAAGGGGGGGCAGACCAGCTTAAAGGGAGGACTGGATGGCAGACTGGTCCATGGGAAGGGAGGGCAGACCAGCGTAAAGGGAGGACTGGATGGCAGACTGGTTCATGGGAAGGGGGGGCAGACCAGTTTAATGGGAGGACTGGATGGCGGACTGGTTCATGGGAAGAGAGGGCAGACCAGCTTAATGGGAGGACTGGATGGCAGACTGGTCCATGGGAAGGGAGGGCAGACCAGCTTAATGGGATGACTGGATGGCAGACTGGTTCATAGGAAGAGAGGACAGACCAGCTTAATGGGAGGACTGGATGGCAGACTGGTTCATGGGAAGGGAGGGCAGACCAGCTTAAAGGGAGGACTGGATGGCAGACTGGTTCATGGGAAGGGGGGGCAGACCAGCTTAAAGGGAGGACTGGATGGCAGACTGGTCCATGGGAAGGGAGGGCAGACCAGCTTAAAGGGAGGACTGGATGGCAGACTGGTCCATGGGAAGGGGGGGCAGACCAGCTTAATGGGAGGACTGGATGGCAGACTGGTTCATAGGAAGAGAGAGCAGACCAGCTTAATGGAAGGACTGGATGGCAGACTGGATTATAGGAAGGGATGGCAGACCAGCTTAATGGGAGGACTGGATGGCAGACTGGTTCATGGGAAGGGAGGGCAGACCAGCTTAATGGGAGGACTGGATGGCAGACTGGTCCATGGGAAGGGAGGGCAGACCAGCTTAAAGGGAGGACTGGATGGCAGACTGGTTCATGGGAAGGGAGGGCAGACCAGCTTAATGGGAGGACTGGATGGCAGACTGGTTCATGGGAAGGGAGGACAGACCAGCTTAATGGGAGGACTGGATGGCAGACTGGTTCATAGGAAGAGAGGGCAGACCAGCTTAATGGGAGGACTGGATGGCAGACTGGTTCATAGGAAGAGAGGACAGACCAGCTTAATGGGAGGACTGGATGGCAGACTGGTTCATGGGAAGAGAGGACAGACCAGCTTAATGGGAGGACTGGATGGCAGACTGGTTCATGGGAAGAGAGGACAGACCAGCTTAAAGGGAGGACTGGATGGCAGACTGGTTCATGGGAAGAGAGGGCAGACCAGCTTAATGGGAGGACTGGATGGCAGACTGGTTCATGGGAAGAGAGGGCAGACCAGCTTAATGGGAGGACTGGATGGCATACTGGTTCATAGGAAGAGAGGACAGACCAGCTTAATGGGAGGACTGGATGGCAGACTGGTTCATAGGAAGGGAGGGCAGACCAGCTTAATGGGAGGACTGGATGGCAGACTGGTTCATAGGAAGGGAGGGCAGACCAGCTTAATGGGAGGACTGGATGGCAGACTGGTTCATAGGAAGGGAGGGCAGACCAGCTTAATGGGAGGACTGGATGGCAGACTGGTTCATAGGAAGGGAGGGCAGACCAGCTTAATGGGAGGACTGGATGGCAGACTGGTTCATAGGAAGGGAGGGCAGACCAGCTTAATGGGAGGACTGGATGGCAGACTGGTTCATAGGGAGAGAGGGCAGACCTGCTTAATGGGAGGACTGGATGGCAGACTGGTTCATGGGAAGAGGGGGCAGACCAGCTTAATGGGAGGACTGGGTGGCAGACTGGTTCATATGAAGAGAGGGCAGACCAGCTTAATGGGAGGACTGGATGGCAGACTGGTTCATAGGAAGAGAGGACAGACCAGCTCAATGGGAGGACTGGATGGCAGACTGGTTCATAGGAAGAGAGGACAGACCTGCTTAATGGGAGGACTGGATGGCAGACTGGTTCATGGGAAGAGGGGGCAGACCAGCTTAATGGGAGGACTGGATGGCGGACTGGTTCATAGGAAGGGAGGGCAGACCAGCTTAATGGGAGGACTGGATGGCAGACTGGTTCATGGGAAGGGAGGTCAGACCAGTTTAATGGGAGGACTGGATGGCAGACTGGTTCATGGGAAGGGAGGTCAGACCAGTTTAATGGGAGGACTGGATGGCGGACTCAGACGGGTCAGGACTCGGTGGCGTCTTACATGAGGTCCGGTCTGTGGCGGTGGATCAGGGCGCACAGAGCCAGGCCGCTCTTCCAGGAAGTCGTCAGGTCCTCAACGGCAACGCCACGGTAACCACGAGTCTGTTCCTGACACCAGGTCAGCAGCTGATTGGACTGAGAGAAGGACTCTGTGGGACAGAGGGCCAATCAGATCAAAGCTTTACAGGAGGGTAAAAGCTGAGGGCCAATCAGATCAAAGCTGAACTCACCTTCTCGGACGAATCTGGGTGAAGGCAATCGGATGATGTCATCACTGTCTGCGTTAAGCCCCGCCTCCTCTCCTGTGTCCACCAGGTGTCTCACCTCATAAGAAAAACAACACGTTTTAATGGTGAAGAAATTTACTACAGTCAGTGAACACAACACAACCTGTCGTTACCCGTAGCTGTACAGGTGTGTGTCTGTTGTGTTGTTACCCGTACAGGTGTGTGTCTGTTGTGTTGTGTTGTGTAGTTACCTGTGCAGGTGTGTGTCTGTTGTGTTACCTGTGCAGGTGTGTGTCTGTTGTGTTACCTGTGCAGGTGTGAGACTGGGAGGACTGGTGTTGACGTATCGTGTTGCTGGATCCACAGAGAACAGACTGATGTTCTTCTGCATGTTCTCTGGAGTCGTCTGAGGGAGGAGACGATACAGACTCTCTCTGAAACACACAGAGACACCAGGACTGTTACCATGGTGACCACAGGTAAGACTGTTACCATGGTGACCACAGGTAGGACTGTTACCATGGTGACCACAGGTAGGACAGACAGGTGTGTGTCCTGCTCAGGTGAGTCCAAGGCAAGGCAAGGCAATTGTATTTGCATAGCCCGTTTTTTACAAACAGTTTGTCTCAAAGGGCTTTACATCCCATCATAACAACATCCTTTGTCAGTTTATAACAGAGAATGTGAGAAACATGGAAATGTTAACATCATCACCCTTGTGAACGCCCACACAAGAGGTTAAATAGTGAGTCTCCACACCAGATAGTTGGACCAGTCCCAGCCTGGTCAGTTGCGTACATGAACTGATGAAGCCTCTTGGATGAAGGTGAAACGTCTTCCTAGACAAATAACTAAGTCCAGTTGCTTTCCATTTAACCTCCTTTGAAATACTATGACCTGGGCAAATGAGAATATGCACCGGCTCATGGAAATGTTAACAACAGCTGAAGGAGGAAGTTTCTGGTGGGCAAGGGAGGCAGGGAGAGCAGACCAGCTTAATGGGAGGACTGGATGGCAGACTGGTTCATAGGAAGGGAGGACAGGCTGGTTTAACAGCAGGGGGAAAGGGGGGGGGGGGGCGATGCCCAACTGGACAGGTGAGTCCAACTGGACAGGTGTGTGTCCTCTCACCTCTCAGCCAACACGTCCAGAGGAGCTGCTCCCTGAGACCAGCTCCTTATCATCCAGGCCGAGTCCAGAGCAGCAAGAAAACCACGAGCTACACCCGTTCCCATTGGCCAGAAGGGCTGCAGAGGACAGAGAGACAGACAGGAGAGACAGGAGGACAGCGATAAAGGTTGTTTTACTAAGGCCCAATCCCATTTCCTCCCTTGGCCCTACCACTTACCCCTACCCCTCTGTTTTGCACGTTCACATGTAGGGGTAGGGGGAAGTGGTGGGGCTACAGACCCCTTCAAACAGAGACTTTTCAGAGGCACACTCCAAACGGAGGGGTATGAAAAGTTTCCCAGAATGCATCTTGTGGCAGCCGGCAGCGCTAGCTGTAAAACGAAAAGCTGTTTTATTTCCCGCTCTAGCGCTGTTATTACGTCACTTTATTAAGTTTTGATATTTTTTCATGCGAGAAAGTAACTATTTAGATCCCAAATATACGGCCAGTTTATCCAAACGACGGCTGGTTAGACGTTCTTTTCAGAGAAGTGAAGCTCCAGGAGGAGCAGCTCCTCACAGAGACAGCAGCCGGTCTGCAGAGCTGCTCGGCCGGCCAACCTCCGTCGTCATCCCGGGGGAGAAAACCATCGCTAATTAACTTACCAGCAGGTTTTTAGAGGTTTACCACCGGCTTACGTAAAAGCCAGTGGAGACTACGTGATGACGTATGTGACTGTTGAAGGGCCGTCCCAATTCATAGGGGTTGACCTTCGACCTCTAACCCTTGTAGCTCCGTTTCAAGGGGCAAGGGGAAGGGGTAAAAAAGATAAATGGGATTGGCCCTAACTGTCTATCTCATTGTCTCTGTCCCTCCACCTGTCTCACCTCCACCTGTCTGTCTCACCTCCAGCAGACTGTCTCACCTCCAGCAGACTGTCTGTCTGTCTCACCTCCACCTGTCTCACCTCCACCTGTCTCACCTCCACCTGTCTCACCTCCACCTGTCTCACCTCCAGCAGACTGTCCCCCACCAGCGTGACGAGCAGCTGGTGTCCTCGGCGCTGTTGGACCATGGCGGCGTGCTCCGAGGCGTACATGCAGGTGAAGTCGAACATGGCGACGTCCGCTTGGCCGTAGTGGTTGATGGCGAAGTCCAGAGACGGAAGCTGCCGGTTGGTGGAGAAGTTGGCGGCTTCGCGGGCGTACGCCTGCAATGCATTCTGGTCCACGTTGCCCCGGGACAGCAGCCGCTCGGTGTCCGGGAAGTCCTGAAGGACGAAGACGAGACGGCGTTGGACAGGTGTGTGTCATGTCTGTCAAGTTTCTGTTTGCTTTTGCACATTTCATGTTTATGTCTTGTCTTTCCTGTTTTATTTTGAAATCACTAACCCTCTGTGTCAGTTCTAGAGTTACTTCCTGCACGCCCCCCCCCCCGTCACACCTGCTCCCTGATTGTTCTCCCCACCTGTTTCCCATCTTCCCTCATTACCTCTTGTACTTTACCATGTGTGTCTGCCTTCATGTGCTATGGTAATTAAGGTAAATACCAAAAGACGACTTGAAAAGTGCACATGAACACCCTCTCATGTGGTATTTTCCACTGGGCAACTCGTAGAATTTTTTGATGCCCGAGCTGCCGAGATGAGAATAACCTTTGACCTTTTCAACATGGCGGCGAGCATCGCAAGATTGGTTAATGGTAAGCAAGGCAAGCCTTTAGAAAACAGTTAGCAGCTATTCACTTTATGTATGCGTGCATGTACAGTAAAAAAGGCTTTTAAAAAGCCAAATAACCAGAGCTAAATCTCCATGAATATTAATATTTACCGTTTGAGTTTTGAAAATTCATCTTCTTGCTGTAAGAGATGAACTAGGCAATCCAAGATTGTTTTACCCCAGAGATATATACATGTAGATGTCTAACCCGTATATCTATGATTTTACCCAAGTAACAAGTCTGAATCTGTGTGTCCACCATCTTTATTTTCTCTGTACAACAACAAAAGCACATGAACACAACGCACTGGTAAATACCATGTCACAAGTGGAAAATACCATCTAGACCATAGCACATGAAGGCAGCATCACAGTCTAGTTGCCAGTTCGTTGTACCTCACAGTCCTCGTCCCAGCTCATATCATAGTCCAAGCCACAGCCTGTTTTGTGTATGGCCTTGCTTGCCCCTCTGACCTGCCTTTTGCCTCTCGATTTGCCTATCTGACTGCCTGCCTGTCTGACTGCCTGCCTGTGTACCGCACCCTGCCTGGTAATAAACCTGCCTGGTAATAAACCTGTCTGGTAATAAACCTGCCGTTTTGTCTGAACCTACTGTGTCGTGCATTTGTGTCCACCAGATGTGTCTCTACGTGTCCAGATGTGTCCAGATGTGTCCCTACCTGCAGTATCACTCCTTTCTCCAACAGACTCTGCTTCTTGGCCGTCATGACGAAGTAGTGCGTGTCGTCTTTGTAGTAGACGATGTTTTCCAAGTTGATACCTGAAAGAAGCAGGTGAGTCTGGTCAGAACGGCGGTGTCTCTGTGGTTACCTTGGCGACGGGTCGTCATGGTGGCGGTCGGACTCGGAGACGAACCGGTTTCCTGTCGCAGCTCCTGGAAGAACCTCTGGTTGAAGATGAAGGCCACGCCGCTGATCTCCTCCACCTTGGCCTCGGCCGTCGTGTTGCGGTTCTTGAAGTTGGCCGTGATGGCGATGGCCAGTTTCCCCCGGAACTCCTTACGCCGGAAACCTGCTCAGAACCGGCCAATCAGGAGACGGCACACAGGGAAGATCCATTTAAAGTGAACAGGTGAGGCGGTGAGGATTCATACTGGACAAGACAACATGATCAAACACAACTG
Organism: Trachurus trachurus; assembly: GCF_905171665.1. Classification (NCBI taxonomy): domain Eukaryota; kingdom Metazoa; phylum Chordata; class Actinopteri; order Carangiformes; family Carangidae; genus Trachurus; species Trachurus trachurus. The sequence continues at coordinate 564,185 of NC_139912.1, forward strand.
TACAGGTGTGTGTCCAGGTGTGTGTACCTGGCAGTGTGTTCCTGCGTCCGTCTGCTCCAATGATCACGTCAAACTCCAGCTGGTTGACAGGATGAGACTTGGGACTCACCTCCATCCTCCATCCCTCTGGACAGGTGGACAGGGGGACAGGTGAACAACAACTACAACTAAGACTCAATAAAAACTTCAACTAAGACTAAGTGTGTGTGTGTGTGTGTGTGTGTGTGTGTGTGTGTGTGTGTGTGTGTGTGTGTGTGTGTGTGTGTGTGTGTGTGTCCTCACGGTGTTGTCTCTGCTGGTCCGGCGGCTCCAGCAGCTTCTTGAACTCCACGTTGACGTGAACCTCGACCCCGAGCAGCAAGGCCACCTTCAGCAGGACCAGCTGCAGCTGCCGGATACCTGCACACACACACACACACACACACACACACACACACACACACACACACACACACACACACACACACACACACACACACACACACACACAGAAAAATTTGCTTATTTCAAGTGAAAATCTGCTTGAAAGAAGTAAAAAGTGTCTAAAAACAAGCTACTTTTTAATGTGATGAGTCTGTAATGGTAAATTTGAATATTCCTTTGTTTTAATCACTTGTGACGTCCCCACCCCTACTGCTTTCCCTCCAAGGTATCAGATCTTCTTTTGTTTACTACCCATTTGTGTATTTTAATGTCTAGACCTTGTAATTGTTCTTCTGTTCGGCCATTTTCTTCTGCCTTTTTACAGTCTTCCTCTAGTCCTTCATACTTTGTGCTATTTCAACAATTCATACATCAAATCGTGCAGCTTTTTTTGGACATTATCGGAATTACTTTTCTCTTTTCAAATATTCATACTTTTTGCCATATTCAACTATTTCTGATTTTCTTTCCCCCCATAGAGAATGCATTGGAACAGTCTTCAAACTCTTCAAATCTTCTTACTTCTTTCAGCCACTAAAGCTTCACCATACTTTCTGCGGGAGCGTGCCTATGTTCCCACAGCCCTATGTTCCCACGGCCCTATGTTCCCACAGTTCTAAGGTTTTCCTCAAAATTAGGCCCTATGTTCCCACTGGACTCTCTCTACCTATCTGGACTCTATCTATCTGGCCTGTCTAGCCTCTACCGGGTCTTTTTACTAAACTTAACCAACTCTTTTCTTCATTGCCTAAACCCAACCAATGGTGGGACCAAAGGGCTGTGGGAACATAGGGCCTAATTTTCAGTGACAACAAAAGTTAGAAATGTGGGAACATAGGGCTGTGGGAACATAGGAATGACCCCCTTTCGGCTAGAGACTTCATTCGAATTCTAAGCTGTAGACAAACTTTTTAAGTGTTCCTCTATGACTCAGCTTATTGATATATTCAACAGTTTCTGATATTTGCCAGTTTTAAAATCATTACGTTTTTTTGACAAAATCCAGCTTTATAATGGGTGTGTGTTGCGTCTAACGAGCAGAGCTAGAGTGGTGACATCGTCAGCCAGAGTGGAGAGAGGCAAAAAAAGAGTTTTTCTGGCTAAGCTGTCAGCACGGCCACAAATTAAACTCTAGACACATTATTTTCTCCAGTTTTGTAGCCACACTTGTCTTCTGGCTAAAATTCTGGTCAAAAATGCAAAGAGACTTAGATAATAATTTAAAATATTTTTTTAAATGCAGCTCTCTGCTCTCATTCAGCCCAATGCATTTTTTTCACAGCAGCAGGAGAAGGAGCTCAACTTTGTAACTTGCTGTTAAGTGCTTTTTAATTTGTTTTAATTCACCAAAAAATAGTCACAGGTCACAAAAAAGTCCTCTTCCTACTTGGTGTGGCTAATTTCTGCACTTTCATTACTTTTTTTTTTTTTTAAGTAGAAGCCAGTGATCCTCTTATTAAAGGTTTTCTTTGCCCCTCACATACTGACTGTTTCTGTAGCCTAGTGGTTAGCTCACTGGGCTCATGATCTGAAGGTTGCTAGTTCAAATCTTGCCTCAATAACAATTATAGTGAATTATTTTCCCAGTCGTCCTCTGTTGACTTCTGATAACTTGCTTCATGTTGAAACTGCTGATCTCAGCCTGAAATTCACAGACATTTTCATTGTAAGTCATTCAAGCTTGACTCTCAAGCTTTCTTGGTGTTGACACAGTGTGTTTCCAACAGGTGCAGCTTTGGACTCGTTAACTTCAGAGTGAGACAGAGTGCAGCTCATCCACAGACAACAGTCTCTGCAACTGTGTGTACACTGTGGCCTAGAGGCAGAGTGAAAGTCTACTGAACATGAGGTTGTGGGTTCGATTCCTACCTCAGTCAAACATTTGTATGGTCATCAGTCACTGCTTGCACTATTTGCTAATTCTGCAACAGCGTTCAGCTGCTTTCAGCATTCACACGCATTTCCATTAGGAAATGCTACTTTATCTAGTTGCATTTCAAGTTTCGGAGACACCCAACCTCTCACTTTCTCATGATATACTCAAACCCTTTTGTTTTTTAAATTGTTTAGGTCTCCCCATTGTCTTTGTCTTTTCTTTACCATCTCCGCTCGGGTGAGGACTGACCTTTCTTTGCGAATGTGGCAAGGTGAAGAGGGCCCAGGCGGGGAAATAAAAGCTTGTCGGCCGACAAAGTCTCTATTTCATTATTCACCAACAGCAAACGGCTAAAAACTTCCACAACAAGTCTTATTTTAAAGGGACAACGAGGAGTTTCTATTTGGTTATAAAAAAGTCTCATATTAATGTGGATGAATCTACGTCACCACTTGTTAATGGTCCATTTTAGATAAATCTATGGTTTTGTCTCTATGGTTATCTTGTTATTATTAGTGGTGGTGGAAATGCTGGGCGAGCCGACCAGCGTTTCCTTACTTTCGGTTTCGTGGCGAGTCATGAGAATAACGCCGCCAAATCGCCCTTTATGGTGGGAACTACGACGGTATGTGATCGTCTTCCAACCTCTGACTTTAATTCTTGATGAATGAAAACATGAGTCTGTCTTGCACCGGTCAAAGAATTTCACGGTGCGCGGAGGCTCATAAATGTAGTGTGGAAACACTTCGCTTTTACAAAACTCCTTGTTGTCCCTTTAAGTAGAATGAGATTTGTATTGACTAGAAATGACATTTTGACTAGAAATAAGACAAATATTCTTGGTAAGATTTTAAGATGTTGAGTTTTTGCAGTGCAGACTCACTAATGTGGTCGATGGCGCCGGCGCAGAACTTCCCGTAGAACTTCTTGGCGCCGAGGCCGCGCAGGTCGTGGATGGTGAAGGGCCAAAGGTGCAGAACGTTGTTCCTGGAGAAGGAGTCTCTCTTCTCCAGAAGAACCACACGAGCTCCCATGAAGCTCAGCTCCACGGCCGCACGCAGCCCGCACGGCCCCGCCCCCACCACCACGCACTGGCCAATCACAGAGAGGGACACGTCCACCAATCAGTTACACCACCACACCACTCTGCAGCACCTTAGATAAGACTTTAAAGTCTAGTCTGTAGGAATTGCCCCCATCTAGCGGTGTGGTTGCATATCTGAATACCCAGGGGGCAAAGGTTAGCATACGTCAGTCCGACTGCCCAAAAGTCCGACGGCTCATTCCTCCGACTACCCATTCTACAGTGTTAAGGTTAGGTTTAGGGTAAGGTTAAGGGTTAGGGCTACTTAAGTCGGAGAAGTGGGAGGTCGGACTAATGGACGCAAAAATAAAGAAATGTATGGTCGGAGAAATGGGTAGTCGGACAGACGCCATGCGCCCGTTTTTTTGGAAAACAGACATGGAGCGTTGTAAAAGGTTTGACAGCAGAACTTGAAGGATTAAAACCTGGGTGGACAACCCGGTCAACTAGCTGCTGGAAAGCTACAGGGGACAAAACCCCTTACTTGGGTCGTTTTGCTGGTGAAATGATGTAAATGCAAATATTTAGCTACTACAATGGCATAAATAGTCATACAACTACAACATTTGGCAGAGAGTATCTTGACACATAGGAGGAGGCATGAAAAAAAGATTCTGGGGTTTGTTGCAACTCGATTTTAAGATATCACCCTCAACATCCCAAAAAAGACAAAAAAAAAAAAAGTGCTGTTCACCTGACAAATTCTCATGAAAATTATTATTTTTCAGCCCTTTATGGAGAATATCTATGCTTAACATGTATATAGAAAACTTCCTTAATTCATAAGCTTCCATTTGAGTCCCAGATAGCCTTTCTATCTCCAAAGCCACTTGCTGTGGCCAACGGTCTTCTCTATCTCTCTGTTAACATGGAGTTTTTCACAATAGGAGTTGCATTGTTTGGAGCCAGCCTGTAGCTTTCCAGTAGCTAGTAGAAAGGCTATCATGGACTCAAATGGAAGCTTATGAATTAAGGAAGTTTTCTATATATATATATTATGTGTATAATATAATAGTCAGGTTTTATTAGGAGGTTTGGTGATGTGTGTTGGTTACCGTGGTGGTTACCGTGGTGATGTGTGTTGTTACCGTGGTGCCGCTGCAGGCCGCGGCCCTCTGGTACTCCGGCTGCGCGGCCCGGCGGTCCAGTTTTGCCCACAGCCCATTGGCTCTCCAGTAGTTGAGGCGGCGTTTGATTGGCCGGTAGAGCGGCCGCTCGGCGCCGCGCGGCTCCAGCTGCAGGTGCTGACACAGCTGGCTGAAGGAGCGCAGCGCCGCTCTGCACGTCGCCGCGCACACAAACTCATCAAACAGCTCCTGAGCTCGGCCTTCTGGGAAAGACTCGTCTCCCATGGCGACCCCGGAGGAAGCAGGGGACCATGGGCTGTCGTTGATGTCACCGCCTCCAGCTCGCCGCCGTCGTCGCTGAAAGGACAGGAAGTCGTTACATGTTGTAATCACATGATAAGTACATGTTATTGTTGTTTCAGACTTGTTTTTGTTAAACTTTCTCAAGAACAACAGAACAACATAACCCTAACCGTTACCCTAGCAACACAAAATACAGACACTTGAACCTGACAAAGGAAAAAATCATAAATAAATGAATAGAATGATGGTAAAAACTAATAGTAATAAAATAAAAAAACTACAAGTATTCAGAGAGTCCAAGGAGGATAGTATAGTAAATATCACATCACACTGTAGCTCTACATCTTCCTCCAGGCCAGATACAGGCCCTGACTCATCCTACGAGCAGGGCCGTTGTATAGGGGAGAAAGGTGATGATAACTCTAGGGGCCCAGCGCCCAGTGGGGCCCATAAAAAACCCCAGTAGTCTAATCTTTGTATGACTGATTTATTCTGCATAAGACCCTGACTAATACTCATAGTAATGCTGCATTAGCATCAAAACAAAGTAGGCTAAATAAAAAATGATAATACATACGTAGTCTAAAAAAAAGTGGAAAAGGCAGGGGCCCACTTTAGTATTCTTTCAGGGGCCCCAGAATTCCTAGCAACGGCCCTGCCTACAAGACTCAGAGTCTCCGAGAGTCTAGAAGTGGATCCAGTCTGGTAGAATAAAAACTGTTTGTCCTTCAACGCTGCAGAGAAGCTTCAACTGGAACCACACTGGTCACAGTTTGTTTCTGACTGAGACTCAGAGCTTCATCAGTGATCTGTGAGGCCAGGATGCATCTATCTATCTATCTATCTATCTATCTATCTATCTATCTATCTATCTATCTATCTATCTATCTATCTATCTATCTATCTATCTATCTATCTATCTATCTATCTATCTATCTATCTATCTATCTATCTATCTATCCATCTGTCTATCAGCAGCTCGTCCTCTGGTCCCAACAGACGTTCTAACACTCAGATGAAGATGGAGTTTGAAAATTACAGTAAACTGTTGAACAATTATGATCTAAACTGGACACGTGGACCATGAAGACATGAACCTACATATTAATTACATGTTAACTACATGTTTGTGTGCAAAGGTTTTATGCTGTTATAAGTCAGAATGCTTATCCATCATGCAACGTGCAGGTGAACCTACCTAGAAGAACTGATGCTGTTCTGAAGGTAAAGGGTTGTTACACCAAATATTGACTTGATTTAGGATTCTCGTCTCTTTATTCTCTCTCTACTGCATTCTGTTAATTGATGAAAAAAAAAAACACTTCCATCTTTGAAAGCATTCAGCTTCTTTTCCACACCTGCCTAAAGCCTCTGCACAGTACTAGGCTGCTGTATGTTACAGAAATAAATATGACCTATATATATATATAACATGCCCCCATGCCCCCATGCCCCCCCCCCCCCCCCTCAGTCACATGACCAACATGTTTGTATCAGTGTCACAGTGAGTCAGTGTGAACAGAAACAAAGAGGCTCTCACACACCAGAGCTGTCTGTACCAAGACCCAACACACACACACACACACACACACACACACACACACACACACACACACACACACACACACACACACACACACACACACACACACTCGTCTGTCTTGTTTCTATCAGATTTCTTTCCTAGTAAATCTTCAAACAGACTAAACAACATGAACGACGTCTGAACTCTGCTGCTGCTTCAGGCTGGTCGTCATGGTAACGTATCACCTGTTCAACGCCTATTACACTAAAAGCTGTTTATTATTATGGGATGTGTCAATCATCACGTTATCAGCTCCAGTCCGTCACAATAAAGCTCCACTTCCTGCTCTAACTCTCATCATCAGCTGATTCTAAACATTTCAAAATAAAAGTAAAGTAGAAGAGTTGGTTTGATTCTACTCACGTCTCCACTGCTCCGAGTCCACGGCTCTAATCCACTCTAATCACACACACACACACACACACAGACAGTGCACGTACACACACACACACACACAGTCCAACAAGGTGAGGTCAGGGGGCGGGGCCAGAGCAGCAGGCCCCGCCCCCCTGGGACCAGACAGTAATCTGTGAGTGTTGCAGCTAACGAGATTACAGAGAGGAGATCAGCAGCCAGAGACCATCGTCATCATCCTCATCCTCATCTTCATCCTCATCTTCATCCTCTCACCCTCACGGCCACAGTAGACAGAGCACTTGACCCCAGCCACCCACTCAACCCACACTTCACACTCCTCCCCTCTGCTGACCTGGAAGAAAATAAAATTCAACAAAAGCTTCATCCCATCTGCCGTAGTTTTTTGCTGCACTACACACTCAGTTTTCTTTTGCTTCCAGAGGCTCCATACTTTGGAATTCCCATCTAGTTAAATGATCTTCATCCCTCAATACTTTTAAGTTCAGACTGAAAGAAGCTTCAACCTGTTAAATCAAAGTTCCTAAAGTTTCTTTTCCAGTATATTTGTCATTGGATCATTATTTCTTTACTTGCTCATACACTCACTCAGTCAAATACAGTTATTTTACATTTATACACACCCATGTTTTTATTTCTGACTTCTTTGAATCTGTGCTATAAAATGGCACTTGTATTACTTTCTTTTTTGTTGTTGCATTTTTTGTAATTGTCTTTTATTATGGTGCAAATAAATAAATAGAAAATAAATAAATAGCTGAACTAAATAAGACAACGAAAAGAACATAACCAGGGGGAATGTAGATGTAAATGTGGTGCGGGGTCTTATGTCTTATGTCTTATGTTCTTATGTCTCTATGTAATTGAGGTGTATGAAATGTGGGAACGTATGTAAATGAATGTAAGTTGCACTTCTCGAGGCCGCTCTGTACAAAATGGTGAAAACAATTTCCCTTGAAAAGGACAAATAAACTCATCTAATCCTCAGCCTCAGCAGCGCCGCCCTCAGGCCGACGCCCGGAACTGCAGCTTCATCCTCCAGCTGATACTAAACAGTTATGATACACTCCATTTACTTATTTATTTATGTATTTATTTAACCTCAGTTGTATGGAGCAGCTCTCAGTTTGCCCTCTGGGGTATTTACCATTTCAATGTTGTGTAGAGTTTGTGTGGATGTGTCTATGTGTTCTGTGTGTTTTGCCTTTCTGCAACATGAATTTCCCTTTGGGGACAATAAAGTTGAAAGTTGAAAGTTGAAGTTGAAGCTGAGCAGCTGACTTGTTATTCAATCTATACCTGATTATTGATTTATGATTTTATTCTCTTGGTCCAGTTTCATTCTTACTTTGTAATAATAATAATAATAAGAGATTGACAGTACGTAGCTCCTCAGATACTCTGAGAACATTTGGAAGCCCTTCATGTAATCTATTAGAACTTTAATTCCCCAGACGTAATGGACCTTTACAACTATATATCCTGTATCCACATCATCATGATGTGCTCATCTTTTTATTTGTCATTTTATGCAGCTGCAAAATGTAAATGTTTCCTTGTTTGTTACCATGTCTATTTCTGTACTTGTTTTTCTTGTACTGTCCCTTTATGTTGAGCTGTTCATTTTCTTGAAAAAGCCAAAAATAAATAAATAAAATAATAATAATAATAGTAATAATAAAAACATTACAGGGATTTTCAACATGTAGTTTAATAAATTAACCTTTCCCATTGTCACATTATGTTTTTATTTATTTTTTACATTTAAGTGACATAACAGACAATCAAACAAAGAAATAAGGGAAGAAAAACAAACAGCCAAAATGAACAATAACAACAACAAAATACAGCAAATCAGATCAGTCCGGTCACAGTTCACAGTTCATCCTTTGTGGATGTTATGTAGGCATGTCAAACCCTATTATGGTCTGGTAGTGTCAGAGGTCCATATCCTCTGGAAGGCATCCCCCTTATTTTTTAGAGCGTATGTGCGTTGTTCCAGTCATAAAGTTTCATTTAAGATTTGTTTAAACAGATTAAATGATGGGGGTCTTTGTTGATTCCAGTTGAGCAAGATTCACTTCTTTGCTATAGGACATTATGATAATCCTCTTCCTGCGTGTGATGTCCAGTGTCTTGTCCAATTCCGTACCAAAGAGGAACCGTGTTGGTGTAAGGTCCAGCGGGGTTTCCACAACCTTAACAGTTCGATCATGTAGCCTACCGCTTTCCAGAAATGTTTTGATTCCTTGCATTCCTAAAAGACATGCATAATTGAACCTATACATGTTTTACATCGATGACATCTGGGGGATGAGTTGGGAAACATTTTACTTAAGCGGAGTGGAGTAAGGTACATCCTGTGCATGAATTTATAATTTTGTTTGATTATTTTATTACACGACAGTGAGGAAAAAACATTTTGACATATGGTATCCCATTGATCTTCATCGAATGCACATCCCATATCCTTCTGCCATATATTCCTAAGTGGGGTCAAGGAAGAGCTGTAATGGTTCAACAAAGTACTATAAATTACAGAGATTTTTCCTTTTGATGATGTGGATTTCACCAAAATCTCCTCAAGATTGGTCAGCCCCAAAGACAGGTGTTTTTCCTTTTTTAGAGTGTTTATTAGATGGCGAATTTGTAAATATTTATAAAGGTCCTGTTTCGGGATTTCGTATTCTGACATTAAGTCTATAAAGGACTTGAGTGTGTCCTCTGCAAACAAATGTTGGAATTGACGTCGTATACCATTGTCTCTCCACTTTGCAAACAAGGAGCTACCAATCGATGGTGGCAGATCTGGGTTTAAGGATAAAGGAGAGAGCCTGGAGATTTTGGAGATTTTGCCAAAATTCCCACAAAACGTATTTACATCTTGCCAAGCCAGAAGAGTGTTGTAAACTACATATGTTTTTGTTATTTGGTGTAGTGCATTTATATTGTTAATGAATGGTAGCAAGGTTGTACAAAGTTCTTCTTCTATGTCTATCCAGTGTGCATTGTTACGTCTTTGCACCCAGCTAATCAAGCCTTTGTCTGGGCGGCCCAATAGTACATCTGCAAGTCTGGTGATACCAGTCCCCCCTTCTCTCTGGACTTTGTTCAAGTTTTAAAAGCTATTCTTGGTAAGGTAAAATCCATAAGAAAGTGATCTCCAGAATAAACGTATGCCTACAACTTCACAAAAAAATGTCAACATCATATGTGAAATGTAACTGGGAGAAGGAAGCAGATATAACTTTGACAGAAGACGAGTGGCTAAACATATGCAAAGTAAACTCTTCTACCACCAGTTCAGGGAAATGGAGGGAATTTGCATGGAAAAACGTTATCAGGTTTTTTATTACCCCAAGAAGAGAAGAGTGGCAGGGCAGAATTTGGGCATTGCTGGAGACATTGTAACAATGTAATGGCTGACCACAGTCACATCTTTTGGTGCTGTCCAGTAATTCAACACTATTGGCTAGATGTCGTTAAAGAAATAAATTCAATTCTTGGTTTTGACATTGAGTATAATTTCCAAACTGTATATTTGTGCAATCTACCAACTGACCTTACTTCCCAGGATAAATACCTTCTAAAGATACTACTGACAGCTGGCAAGAAACCAATAACTAGGAAATGTCTTAACAGAGAGCCGCCGACGGTGGGAGAGTGGTCAGCCACAGTAAAAGATATACATGAGATGGAGATGTTGACTTTCTCTCTAAGGCTGAACTGTAATAAAGCCCAAAAATACTGGTCAAAATGGCTTTTGTATGTAAATGAGAAAACAGAATAGAGCAGTTCCTCTCTCTCCCTTTCATATTGCATTGTCTGCCCTTGGTGCTGTGATGTTTTGATGGACTTGCTCTGGAGGTTCTCCTTCCCCTGGCTGGTTGGACTATGCTGGCTCTCCATAGGCCCCCCCTTCCTCTTCACCTCCCACTTATGGATTTTTGTGGCCCTATATTACATGAAGTAATGTTGTAGTGTGTTTCTTTTCTTCCTGAGACAAAATGATTGATTTCCCTTGGTGTCCTGAATGTTCTGACTTGTTTGTTTCATATGTTATGTTTGTCTTTGTATGACACTGAAACTTTGCACTTAAAAATAAAGTTAAAAAAAAAAAAAAAGCTATTCTTGGCAAGGAATTTTTCCAGATAAAAGAGGTCAAAATTTTGTTTATAGATTTAAAGAATGTTTTATCCAAGTAACAGGGCTCATTGTCACTTTTTATAATAACTAGAGGAATGAATCCCATGTTTCCATAGTGACACCTGATTAGTTGCAAATGAATCACACATTTTATTTGTTCTAAATGAACCTTTAAACAGCGAGAGGACAAAGCTGTTTGCTTTATGCAAATGTATGTTTATTATTATTATTGCAACAGAGTTAAAGTCATGACTCTGATTAACAAAATGTAATGAAACTATAATATAAATATATAGAAAACATGATTAGAAAAGGAAAAAAAGAAAGAAAAAGGTTTTACTAGTGAAAATGTTGTAACATGAATGAACTTTTATTGATTAATTAGGGAATTGATTAAGTTCAGAGTGATGATGTCACAACCATCTCAGTAACAAGTTCAGGAGTTTTGCTGTAAAACAAAAAACAAGAGAGAAAGAAAATGTAAAACAACAGATCAATAAAGTTTGTACAAAGTGTGAACAGGAAGTAGTTTCTCACCAACAAAGCACGTCCCTTCGTTTCTATCGGCAACAGGAAGTTTCCCAGAGAACAGACGACGCAGGCGACGGCGAAGGGAACGAGCGCCAGAATCACCGACTGAGACATCAGCACCTGAAGTACACACACACGCACGCACGCACGCACGCACGCACGCACGCACGCACGCACGCACGCACGCACGCACGCACGCACGCACGCACGCACGCACACACACACACACACACACACACACACACACACACACACACACACACACACACACACACACACACACACACACACACACACACTTAGTCTTCGTTTTTATTTATTCTTAGTTGTAGTTTTTAACCTAACATATATATATATATCCTAGGAGTGTGATGACTCATCTCACGAGAATGTGACAAGATTTTAATAAAACTACAACGACCTAATCTGTGACTGGACCAACAGACTTTTATTTAACTGAGCTGCTCATGCATTTTGAAATGTTTTATTATAACTCTCTACATGCTGATGTAAGCACAAGCTTTAAATAAACTTCTTCTTCCACAAATTGAAACTAAAACTAAAAGTTAAAATGAAATAAATAAAATAAAATATTCCTTTCTTTTTTTTAAGTGCAAACAATATTATGTGCAGTGTTTCCTCTGGGATTTTCTGTGCCATTGCACTCCTTGGATACTCGAATCCCCCCCCCCCCCTGCCCCGTTGGACGGTCTGATAGGGGGCGGGTAGTAATTTTAACACATTAGCGTGATTTAGTGCATATGTTTATTACCGTCACAACGCGACCTGTCCATGTGCCCGTGTGTGTGTGTGTGTGTGTGCGCCAGCGCGCCCGAGAGAGAGAGACAGAGTTGTTAACTAATGATAAACACTAGATGCGCTGGTTGATAGGTTTGGTTTTTACTGAGGAGGAACTATGAAGAACTCAGCTGTGACTGAAAAGAAAAGCTCCTAAACCGAGTCCAATAGAGTTGGAACTGCTAGTGGAAACTCTGCTTTACATTGTTTTAACATGAAAATAAAAAAAAATCTTGCTAGACAGATTTTTAACACAACGAGAAATATTGTCGAGTTTAATCTCGTGAGATCTCGTGGCACGAGACTTCGTCACACCCCTAATATATACGTATATATATATTAGGTATATATATTATATTATATATTCTCTGAACCCAGGTCTGGATTCTGGACTCACCTGAGCGATGAAGGGAGCGATCATTCCTCCGATGCGACTGAACGAGGTGCAGAACCCCATCCCCAGGGACCGGGCCACGGTGGGGTAGACCTGAGACACAACACAACCAGATCAGACCGGATCGGACCGGATCGGACCGGACCGGATCGGACCGGACCAGACCAGACTGGACCGGACCAGACCGGATCAGATCGGATCGGACCGGACCGGACTGGACCAGACCGGACCAGACCGGACCGGACCAGACCGGACCGGATCGGATCAGACCGGACCGGACCAGAACCAGCAGCAGAACCTGGACTCACCTCAGCTGTGTAGATGTAGACCACGTTGAAGTTCATGGAGACCAGAGAGCGGAGCAGGAAGAGCAGAACCGTGAAGCCAAACCTGCAGAGACAGAAACACAGTCCTGGTTCAGAGTAGTCTGCTACTGTCGTGATGTGGTGTCATGCACTTGGTTTTATCTCATACTGTTGATATTATGTTCTGTGTTTTTAGATTAGCCGCCTATGGACTGGTGTTGAAAATTAGCATGTGTGCTAAACACACCCAAGCAAAACATCTGGTCTGTCCACTGGAACAGTCTCAATGTATCTGTGATGTCCATATCAAATAAATAAATAAACATAACATAACATAACATAACCAGACCTGGACCAGGACTGTGAGGTTCTTACATGGTGGTGCAGATGTTGACCATCATGAACAAGATGGCCGCCAGCAGCTGCAGCAGCGACAGACTCAACTTGCGTCCGCAGACGTTGAGCAGACAGATGTTGAGGGGGATCACTGAGGGACAAGAGGACAGGACAGAGTCAGAGGAGTAGACCTGGTCCTGGACCTGGTCCTGGTCCTGGTCCTGGTGCTGCAGGTCCTGGTTTACCTATGTGTAGTGACCAGATAGTTACTGCATTGTAGTACAGGCATTGAGTATGTCTGTCATGTATCTTCCTATATGTAGTAACCAGATAGTTATAGTGATGTGTTTAATGAATCCTGTTCCTTAACACTATGTATTGCTGAAGCTCTATGACAGCAGCACTAACAACTGATTCTATTAGAGCACTAACGACCTTGTGCCATCGCAAATGTGTGTATTGTCTTACAAATGTAAATTTATTAATATGTCTTTGGTATTTTACCTCATTGTTGCTTTTTTTTTTTTTTTTTTAAGGTTGCCTTTTATCATCAGGCAGAGGGACTGGCGATGAAAACTAGCTTTTATAGCTACGTAACTCTGGTACATTTACATTTGTTTTTTACAATGTTTTATTAATGTACATTGTCCCTTGTCAATAAAATGAAACTGAAACTGGTTGTGGTTCTGGTTGTGGTTCTGGTTGTGGTTCTGGTTGTGCTGCAGGTTCTGGTTCAGGTTGTGGTTGTGGTTGTGGTTGTGGTGCTGATGGACTTACGGGCCACCTCTCCCAGGCAGCTGATGAGCAGCGTCTGGTAGTCGCTCTGTGCGAAGGGGATGCAGTAGCAGCGTCCGTCCTCCTGGCGGTGCTGCACCTGGTGCTCGCGGTCAGCGTCCGTCACACACAGCAGGTTCTTCTCCAGCAGCTCCGAGCTGCTCAGCACCGAGCCGTAGTAGGAGAAAGACGCCACGAACCTGAGAGACAAGACAGAAGGACGCAACGAACCTGAGAGACACAGTCCTGGTTTACACGTCACCGCCTGGGCAGCGAACGCCACACAACTCCTCCTCTATGCAGATGACACACCTCTAACCACTGACATCATCTCATCTGTCAGCAGGGGATTTTTTTTTTGGATGATTAATAGAAAATTTAACAAAAAATTAAAAAATGTCTATAAAAAAACAGATAACATTTCTCAAAAGAAATTGTAAAATTTCTCAAAAGACAAAAGTTAAAAAAAAATTCTAGAAAAAATGGTAAAATTTCAAAAAATAAAAAGTTCAAAAATAAAAAGTAAAAAATTCTAGAAAAAACAGATACATTTCTCCATACGACGGAGTATTGTAGCCTGGCTCTCGCCAGACCCTTGTAGTTCCGCAAAGCTCCACCAGAGGCACTACGCTCAGCTTCACACAAGGGTCTGGACTCGAGGCCAATGCAAACTTCTTCCCCGGAGCAAAAAATAATGAACCAATCAGGATCGCCGGGCGGGACTTTCTGAGGTGTGACGTAGCGCTGAAGCGACTGTTTGAGTCAAACAACAATGGCGGCTCGCAGTGAGGAGTCGTGCGTTGGCATTGATTCTGCTATTTCAACTGTTTTGTCGAATCTATCGAATATTAATTCTTTGAAAGATGAACAGAGAACGGTTTTGAAGGCATTTATTGGTGGCAAGGATGTTTTCGCTCTTCTTCCGACCGGGTTTGGCAAGAGCTTGAGCACGTCATTCAAGATAATAAGTGGTTTATCCAATCACATACAAGATTTTTTTACAAGGCCCCGCCTTCTGAAATGAATCGCCTATGGAGCAGTCCCAGACCCTTGTGTGGAGCTCAGCGTAGCTTTGCGGAACTACAAGGGTCTGGCGAGAGCCAGGCTAGGAGTATTGGGCCCAGTGAGAAAAAAACAAAAAACACAGAAGTTTGTGATTTTTTTATTTCTCAATGTGGCCCTAACACTTCGTCGTATCTCACACTTTTTTTTTTGAAAAAAGTATTTTTTTTTTAAATCTAAAAAAAAAAGTTTTAAAAAAATTCGAAAAAAATAATTTTTCTATTTAAATGTATTCATGGCGGACGTAATTCTTTTGTGGCGGGCCGCCACGAATAAATGAATGTGTGGGAAACACTGCAGTATTATGGTCTGTAGCTGCTGTTACCATGAGAACCACTAGTGGGTAGAGTATTATGGTCTGTAGCTGCTGTTACCATGAGAACCACTAGTGGGTAGAGTATTATGGTCTGTAGCTGCTGTTACCATGAGAACCACTAGTGGGTAGAGTATTATGGTCTGTAGCTGCTGTTACCATGAGAACCAGAGCAGCAGGGACGTCCTCCTGTAGGACGAGCTGAGCAGAATCCTCCAGTTTCCTCGTTGGCTCTGAAACACAAACAGAAACTCACAGCGATGAGCTCATCAGAGACGCTGAGTGCTGATTGGCCGGTGGGTGTGACATCATCATGGCCCCTCCCCTACCTGAGCCGGTTCCTCCAGACGACCCGGAGGAAGAGCCGCTCCGTTCATGGCGGCGATTCCCTTTAGCGTCCGCACGGCCGCGTCGATGTTTCCTGCTGACACGTGGTACCGGGCCGACTCCGGGATGAACTGGGCCAGAACCAATCAGCAATAATCAATAATCAATAATCAATAATCAATTATCAATTATCAATGATCAATGACCAATGACCAGTAGGCTACATAGACACAGACTGAGGGAGATGTGAGGAAGACGTCTGACCTTGAAGAGGAAGATGAGGATGACACTCGGCGCCACGGAGAGACGGATCATCCACCTCCAGCCCAGAACCGGAACCACCCACATCCCCAGCAGGATGATGAGCATCGAGCCCAGCATCCAGAAGACCTGCAGACAGAGAGCATGCTGGGAGATCAGAGAGCATGCTGGTAGACCAGAGAGCTCGCTGGGAGACCACAGAGCATCCTGGTAGACCAGAGAGCACGCTGGTAGACCAGAGAGCATCCTGGTAGACCAGAGAGCATCCTGGTAGACCAGAGAGCATCCTGGTAGACCAGAGAGCATCCTGGTAGACCAGAGAGCACGCTGGTAGACCAGAGAGCATCCTGGTAGACCAGAGAGCAGGCTGGTAGATCAGAGAGCATCCTGGTAGACCAGAGAGCATCCTGGTAGACCAGAGAGCAGGCTGGTAGACCAGAGAGCATCCTGGTAGACCAGAGAGCATCCTGGTAGACCAGAGAGCAGGCTGGTAGATCAGAGAGGATCCTGGTAGACCAGAGAGCATCCTGGTAGACCAGAGAGCAGGCTGGTAGACCAGAGAGCATCCTGGTAGACCAGAGAGCATCCTGGTAGACCAGAGAGCAGGCTGGTAGACCAGAGAGCACGCTGGTAGACCAGAGAGCACGCTGGGAGACCAGAGAGCATCCTGGGAGACCAGAGAGCATCCTGGTAGACCAGAGAGCATCCTGGTAGACCAGAGAGCAGGCTGGTAGATCAGAGAGGATCCTGGAAGACCAGAGAGCATCCTGGTAGACCAGAGAGCAGGCTGGTAGACCAGAGAGCATCCTGGTAGACCAGAGAGCATCCTGGTAGACCAGAGAGCAGGCTGGTAGACCAGAGAGCACGCTGGTAGACCAGAGAGCACGCTGGGAGACCAGAGAGCATCCTGGGAGACCAGAGAGCATCCTGGTAGACCAGAGAGCACGCTGGTAGACCAGAGAGCATCCTGGTAGACCAGAGAGCATCCTGGTAGACCAGAGAGCACGCTGGGAGACCAGAGAGCAGGCTGGTAGACCAGAGAGCACGCTGGTAGACCAGAGAGCATCCTGGTAGACCAGAGAGCACGCTGGTAGACCAGAGAGCATCCTGGGAGACCAGAGAGCAGGCTGGTAGACCAGAGAGCATCCTGGGAGACCAGAGAGCAGGCTGATAGACCAGAGAGCATCCTGGTAGACCAGAGAGCAGGCTGGTAGACCAGAGAGCAGGCTGGTAGACCAGAGAGCATCATGGTAGACCAGAGAGCATCCTGGGAGACCAGAGAGCAGGCTGATAGACCAGAGAGCACGCTGGTAGACCAGAGAGCATCCTGGGAGACCAGAGAGCAGGCTGATAGACCAGAGAGCATCCTGGGAGACCAGAGAGCACGCTGGTAGACCAGAGAGCAGGCTGGTAGACCAGAGAGCATCCTGGGAGACCAGAGAGCAGGCTGATAGACCAGAGAGCATCCTGGGAGACCAGAGAGCAGGCTGGTAGACCAGAGAGCATCCTGGGAGACCAGAGAGCAGGCTGATAGACCAGAGAGCATCCTGGGAGACCAGAAAGCAGGCTGGTAGACCAGAGAGCATCCTGGTAGACCAGAGAGCATCCTGGGAGACCAGAGAGCATCCTGGTAGACCAGAGAGCATCCTGGTAGACCAGAGAGCACGCTGGTAGACCAGAGAGCACGCTGGTAGACCAGAGAGCATCCTGGTAGACCAGAGAGCAGGCTGGTAGACCAGAGAGCACGCTGGTAGACCAGAGAGCATCCTGGTAGACCAGAGAGCATCCTGGTAGACCAGAGAGCACGCTGGTAGACCAGAGAGCATCCTGGTAGACCAGAGAGCATCCTGGTAGACCAGAGAGCACGCTGGGAGACCAGAGAGCAGGCTGGTAGACCAGAGAGCACGCTGGTAGACCAGAGAGCATCCTGGTAGACCAGAGAGCACGCTGGTAGACCAGAGAGCATCCTGGTAGACCAGAGAGCATCCTGGTAGACGAGAGAGCATCCTGGGAGACCAGAGAGCACGCTGGGAGACCAGAGAGCAGGCTGGTAGACCAGAGAGCACGCTGGGAGACCAGAGAGCACGCTGGTAGACCAGAGAGCATCCTGGTAGACCAGAGAGCACGCTGGGAGACCAGAGAGCATCCTGGTAGACCAGAGAGCATCCTGGGAGACCAGAGAGCATCCTGGTAGACCAGAGAGCATCCTGGTAGACCAGAGAGCATCCTGGTAGACCAGAGAGCATCCTGGTAGACCAGAGAGCACGCTGGTAGACCAGAGAGCATCCTGGTAGACCAGAGAGCACGCTGGGAGACCAGAGAGCATCCTGGTAGACCAGAGAGCATCCTGGGAGACCAGAGAGCATCCTGGTAGACCAGAGAGCATCCTGGTAGACCAGAGAGCATGCTGGTAGACCAGAGAGCATCCTGGTAGACCAGAGAGCAGGCTGGTAGACCAGAGAGCATCCCGGTAGACCAGAGAGCACGCTGGTAGACCAGAGAGCATCCTGGTAGACCAGAGAGCATCCTGGTAGATCAGAGAGCATCCTGGTAGACCAGAGAGCAGGCTGGTAGACCAGAGAGCAGGCTGGTAGATCAGAGAGCATCCTGGTAGACCAGAGAGCAGGCTGGTAGACCAGAGAGCAGGCTGGGAGACCAGAGAGCATCCTGGTAGACCAGAGAGCACGCTGGGAGACCAGAGTGCATCCTGGTAGACCAGAGAGCATCATGGTAGACCAGAGAGCAGGCTGATAGACCAGAGAGCATCCTGGGAGACCAGAGAGCAGGCTGGTAGACCAGAGAGCATCCTGGTAGACCAGAGAGCAGGCTGGTAGACCAGAGAGCATCCTGGTAGACCAGAGAGCATCATGGTAGACCAGAGAGCATCCTGGGAGACCAGAGAGCATCCTGGTAGACCTGAGAGCATCCTGGTAGACCACAGAGCATCCTGGTAGACCACAGAGCATCCTGGTAGACCACAGAGCACACTGGGAGACCAGAGAGCTCGCTGGGAGACCAGAGAGCATCTTGGGAGACCAGAGAGCATCCTGGTAGACCACAGAGCATCCTGGTAGACCAGAGAGCACACTGGGAGACCAGAGAGCTCGCTGGGAGACCAGAGAGCATCCTGGTAGACCAGAGAGCAGGCTGGTAGACCAGAGAGCATCATGGTAGACCAGAGAGCACCCTGTAAGACCAGAGAGCATCCTGGTAGACCAGAGAGCACGCTGGGAGACCAGAGAGCACGCTGGGAGACCAGAGAGCATCCTGGGAGACCAGAGAGCAGGCTGGTAGACCAGAGAGCACGCTGGGAAACCAGAGAGCTTGCTGGGAGACCAGAGAGCATCCTGGTAGACCAGAGAGCATCCTGGTAGACCAGAGAGCATCCTGGTAGACCACAGAGCATCCTGGTAGACCACAGAGCATCCTGGTAGACCAGAGAGCACACTGGGAGACCAGAGAGCTCGCTGGGAGACCAGAGAGCATCCTGGTAGACCAGAGAGCATCCTGGTAGACCTGAGAGCATCCTGGTAGACCACAGAGCATCCTGGTAGACCACAGAGCATCCTGGGAGACCACAGAGCACACTGGGAGACCAGAGAGCATCTTGGGAGACCAGAGAGCATCCTGGTAGACCACAGAGCATCCTGGTAGACCAGAGAGCACACTGGGAGACCAGAGAGCTCGCTGGGAGACCAGAGAGCATCCTGGTAGACCAGAGAGCAGGCTGGTAGACCAGAGAGCATCATGGTAGACCAGAGAGCATCCTGTAAGACCAGAGAGCATCCTGGTAGACCAGAGAGCACGCTGGGAGACCAGAGAGCACGCTGGGAGACCAGAGAGCACGCTGGTAGACCAGAGAGCTCGCTGGGAGACCAGAGAGCACGCTGGGAGACCAGAGAGCACGCTGGGAGACCAGAGAGCTCGCTGGGAGACCAGAGAGTTCGCTGGGAGACCAGAGAGCTCGCTGGGAGACCAGAGAGCACGCTGGTAGACCAGAGAGCTCGCTGGGAGACCAGAGAGTTCGCTGGGAGACCAGAGAGCTCGCTGGGAGACCAGAGAGCAGGCTGGGAGACCAGAGAGTTCGCTGGGAGACCAGAGAGCTCGCTGGGAGACCAGAGAGCTCGCTGGGAGACCAGAGAGCAGGCTGGGAGACCAGAGAGTTCGCTGGTAGACCAGAGAGCTCGCTGGGAGACCAGAGAGCATCCTGGTAGATCAGAGAGCATCCTGGTAGACCAGAGAGCATCCTGGTAGACCAGAGAGCAGGCTGGTAGACCAGAGAGCATCCTGGTAGACCAGAGAGCAGGCTGGTAGACCAGAGAGCATCCTGGTAGACCAGAGAGCACGCTGGGAGACCAGAGAGCTCGCTGGGAGACCAGAGAGCTCGCTGGGAGACCAGAGAGCACCCTGGTAGACCAGAGAGCATCCTGGTAGACCAGAGAGCACGCTGGTAGACCAGAGAGCATCCTGGTAGACCAGAGAGCATCCTGGGAGACCAGAGAGCACGCTGGGAGACCAGAGAGCAAACTGGGAGACCAGAGAGCATCCTGGGAGACCAGAGAGCAAACTGGGAGACCAGAGAGCTCGCTGGTAGACCAGAGAGCAGGCTGGTAGACCAGAGAGCACGCTGGGAGACCAGAGAGCTCG
Organism: Trachurus trachurus; assembly: GCF_905171665.1. NCBI lineage: Eukaryota > Metazoa > Chordata > Actinopteri > Carangiformes > Carangidae > Trachurus > Trachurus trachurus. The sequence goes on from NC_139912.1 coordinate 584,792, forward strand.
CTGGGAGACCAGAGAGCATCCTGGAAGACCAGAGAGCACCCTGGGAGACCAGAGAGCTCGCTGGGAGACCAGAGAGCTCGCTGGGAGACCAGAGAGCATCCTGGTAGACCAGAGAGCATCCTGGTAGACCAGAGAGCATCCTGGTAGACCAGAGAGCTCGCTGGGAGACCAGAGAGCACGCTGGGAGACCAGAGAGCACGCTGGGAGACCAGAGAGCTCGCTGGGAGACCAGAGAGCTCGCTGGGAGACCAGAGAGCACGCTGGTAGACCAGAGGGCACGCTGGTAGACCAGAGAGCTCGCTGGGAGACCAGAGAGCATCCTGGTAGACCAGAGAGCATCCTGGTAGACCACAGCGCATCCTGGTAGACCAGAGAGCATCCTGGTAGACCACAGCATCCTGGTAGACCACAGAGCACGCTGGGAGACCAGAGAGCTCGCTGGGAGACCAGAGAGCATCTTGGGAGACCAGAGAGCATCCTGGTAGACCACAGAGCATCCTGGTAGACCAGAGAGCACACTGGGAGACCAGAGAGCTCGCTGGGAGACCAGAGAGCATCCTGGTAGACCAGAGAGCTCGCTGGGAGACCAGAGAGCACGCTGGGAGACCAGAGAGCACGCTGGTAGACCAGAGAGCACGCTGGTAGACCAGAGAGCTCGCTGGGAGACCAGAGAGCACGCTGGGAGACCAGAGAGTTCGCTGGGAGACCAGAGAGCTCGCTGGGAGACCAGAGAGCAGGCTGGGAGACCAGAGAGTTCGCTGGGAGACCAGAGAGCTCGCTGGGAGACCAGAGAGCAGGCTGGGAGACCAGAGAGTTCGCTGGGAGACCAGAGAGCTCGCTGGGAGACCAGAGAGCTCGCTGGGAGACCAGAGAGCAGGCTGGGAGACCAGAGAGTTCGCTGGGAGACCAGAGAGCTCGCTGGGAGACCAGAGAGCAGGCTGGGAGACCAGAGAGTTCGCTGGGAGACCAGAGAGCTCGCTGGGAGACCAGAGAGCAGGCTGGGAGACCAGAGAGTTCGCTGGTAGACCAGAGAGCTCGCTGGGAGACCAGAGAGCATCCTGGTAGATCAGAGAGCATCCTGGTAGACCAGAGAGCATCCTGGTAGACCAGAGAGCAGGCTGGTAGACCAGAGAGCAGGCTGGTAGACCAGAGAGCGTCCTGGTAGACCAGAGAGCATCCTGGTAGACCAGAGAGCAGGCTGGTAGACCAGAGAGCATCCTGGTAGACCAGAGAGCACGCTGGGAGACCAGAGAGCTCGCTGGGAGACCAGAGAGCATCCTGGTAGACCAGAGAGCACGCTGGTAGACCAGAGAGCACGCTGGTAGACCAGAGAGCATCCTGGTAGACCAGAGAGCAGGCTGATAGACCAGAGAGCATCCTGGTAGACCAGAGAGCAGGCTGATAGACCAGAGATCAGGCTGGTAGACTAGAGAGCATCCTGGTAGACCAGAGAGCACGCTGGTAGACCAGAGAGCACGCTGGTAGACCAGAGAGCATCCTGGTAGACCAGAGAGCACGCTGGGAAACCAGAGAGCACGCTGGTAGACCAGAGAGCAGGCTGATAGACCAGAGAGCATCCTGGTAGACCAGAGAGCACGCTGGGAGACCAGAGAGCTCGCTGGGAGACCAGAGAGCTCGCTGGGAGACCAGAGAGCATCCTGGTAGACCAGAGAGCACACTGGGAGACCAGAGAGCTCGCTGGGAGACCAGAGAGCCTCCTGGTAGACCAGAGAGCTCGCTGGGAGACCAGAGAGCAGGCTGGGAGACCAGAGAGTTCGCTGGGAGACCAGAGAGCTCGCTGGGAGACCAGAGAGCAGGCTGGGAGACCAGAGAGTTCGCTGGGAGACCAGAGAGCTCGCTGGGAGACCAGAGAGCTCGCTGGGAGACCAGAGAGCATCCTGGTAGACCAGAGAGCATCCTGGTAGACCAGAGAGCATCCTGGTAGACCAGAGAGCATCCTGGTAGACCACAGCGCATCCTGGTAGACCAGAGAGCATCCTGGTAGACCACAGCATCCTGGTAGACCACAGAGCACACTGGGAGACCAGAGAGCATCTTGGGAGACCAGAGAGCATCCTGGTAGACCACAGAGCATCCTGGTAGACCAGAGAGCACACTGGGAGACCAGAGAGCTCGCTGGGAGACCAGAGAGCATCCTGGTAGACCAGAGAGCTCGCTGGGAGACCAGAGAGCACGCTGGTAGACCAGAGAGCACGCTGGTAGACCACAGAGCATCCTGGTAGACCAGAGAGCACGCTGGGAGACCAGAGAGCACGCTGGTAGACCAGAGAGCTCGCTGGGAGACCAGAGAGCACGCTGGGAGACCAGAGAGTTCGCTGGGAGACCAGAGAGCTCGCTGGGAGACCAGAGAGCAGGCTGGGAGACCAGAGAGTTCGCTGGGAGACCAGAGAGCATCCTGGTAGACCAGAGAGCATCCTGGTAGACCAGAGAGCAGGCTGGTAGACCAGAGAGCACGCTGGTAGACCAGAGAGCACGCTGGTAGACCAGAGAGCAGGCTGATAGACCAGAGAGCACGCTGGGAGACCAGAGAGCTCGCCGGGAGACCAGAGAGCAGGCTGGGAGACCAGAGAGCTCGCTGGGAGACCAGAGAGCCTCCTGGTAGACCAGAGAGCATCCTGGTAGACCAGAGAGCACGCTGGTAGACCAGAGAGCACGCTGGTAGACCAGAGAGCACGCTGGTAGACCAGAGAGCAGGCTGATAGACCAGAGAGCATCCTGGTAGACCAGAGAGCACACTGGGAGACCAGAGAGCTCGCTGGGAGACCAGAGAGCCTCCTGGTAGACCAGAGAGCTCGCTGGGAGACCAGAGAGCAGGCTGGGAGACCAGAGAGCTCGCTGGGAGACCAGAGAGCTCGCTGGGAGACCAGAGAGCATCCTGGTAGATCAGAGAGCATCCTGGTAGACCAGAGAGCATCCTGGTAGACCAGAGAGCAGGCTGGTAGACCAGAGAGCAGGCTGGTAGACCAGAGAGCATCCTGGTAGACCAGAGAGCAGGCTGGTAGACCAGAGAGCATCCTGGTAGACCAGAGAGCACGCTGGGAGACCAGAGAGCTCGCTGGGAGACCAGAGAGCATCCTGGTAGACCAGAGAGCACGCTGGTAGACCAGAGAGCACGCTGGTAGACCAGAGAGCATCCTGGTAGACCAGAGAGCATCCTGGTAGACCAGAGAGCAGGCTGATAGACCAGAGATCAGGCTGGTAGACTAGAGAGCATCCTGGTAGACCAGAGAGCACGCTGGTAGACCAGAGAGCACGCTGGTAGACCAGAGAGCATCCTGGTAGACCAGAGAGCACGCTGGTAGACCAGAGAGCACGCTGGTAGACCAGAGAGCACGCTGGGAGACCAGAGAGCTCGCTGGGAGACCAGAGAGCTCGCTGGGAGACCAGAGAGCATCCTGGTAGACCAGAGAGCACGCTGGGAGACCAGAGAGCATCCTGGTAGACCAGAGAGCTCGCTGGGAGACCAGAGAGCATCCTGGTAGACCAGAGAGCACGCTGGGAGACCAGAGAGCAGGCTGGGAGACCAGAGAGCAGGCTGATAGACCAGAGAGCATCCTGGTAGACCAGAGAGCATCCTGGTAGACCAGAGAGTACGCTGGGAGACCAGAGAGCTCGCTGGGAGACCAGAGAGCTCGCTGGGAGACCAGAGAGCTCGCTGGGAGACCAGAGAGCATCCTGGTAGACCAGAGAGCACGCTGGTAGACCAGAGAGCAGGCTGGTAGACCAGAGAGCACGCTGGTAGACCAGAGAGCATCCTGGTAGACCAGAGAGCATCCTGGTAGACCAGAGAGCACGCTGGTAGATCAGAGAGCTCGCTGGTAGACCAGAGAGCACGCTGGTAGACCAGAGAGCATCCTGGTAGACCAGAGAGCACGCTGGTAGATCAGAGAGCTCGCTGGTAGACCAGAGAGCATCCTGGTAGACCAGAGAGCATCCTGGTAGACCAGAGAGCACGCTGATGTTAACGCCAGTTAGAAAGTGAGAAAGTTGCATTACACACATCGGTAAAGAATGAAATCTTCATTTTTTTGTTATCACTGGATGTCACAACCATCTAAAACTGTGTCAAAGTGTCAAATAAATTCAATTCTCCTTTTCAGTGGTAGACCAGGCTCCATTCCTCCTCACTGCGTTACTGCGGCGACTTTTCACAGACGGCACACAGGACCTTTACTTTGAAGGAAACAGGAAGTGGAGACCACAGGACTTTTACTTTGAAGGAAACAGGAAGTGGAGACTACAGGACTTTTACTTTGAAGGAAACAGGAAGTGGAGGCCACAGGACTTTTACTTTGAAGGAAACAGGAAGTGACTCACGGAGGCCAGAGGCAGCAGGTAGGAGCGGTATCCAGCCGGGATGAACTCCGTCTTCAACACAAACCTGAGCAACGCACAAGTTAACAGGTCAAGTAACAACAGTCACTGTGTGTGTGTGTGTGTGTGTGTGTGTGTGTGTGTGTGTGTGTGTGTGTGTGTGTGTGTGTGTGTGTGTGCGTACCCCTGCGACACGCCGGCGACGCCGCAGCCGACCATGCTGCGCAGGAAGATGAACCAGCCGTAGGACGGAGCGAAGGAGGTGAGGAGGGAGAAGTAGGCGCTCCACACGAAGCCGCCAAACACCACCTACACACACACACACACAGTCAGGCCAACACACACACATTGTGTCTGTGTGTGTCTGTTTGTGTGTTCAAATGCAATTTTCAAATTCAAAACAACTTTATTAATCCCACAAACAAGGGGCACTTCATTCATGTGTGTTTCACCTTCCAGCGTCCGTATCGGTCGGCGATGTATCCACTCAGAACGCCGCACAGCATGAAGCCTAGGAACACCATCTAACACACACACACACACACACACACACACACACACACACACACACACACACACACACACACACACACACACACACACACACACACACACACACACACACACACACACAGGAACAGTTTGACCTTTGACCTCTGAGGACTGGAGCTCGGCCGTCAGTCATGCGTCAGCTCAGATATTTGTAGATGCTGTTTAAGATTGTGTGGTGTTTTTAATCAGAATTTTAAAAAAGAATATTAATTAGTTAAAATAATATTTTTACCAGTAATTTTGTTTATCAATTACTAGTCCCGACCCCAAGGTTGAATGTATACTGCATACTGTGTTAGTATGTACTGTACACCGCATACTGAATGTGGGATTCAGTTTCCCAGAATGCATTTCACAGCAACCAGTAGCGGTAGCTGTAAAACAGGTGAACAGCTGTTTTATTTCCCGCTCTAGCGCTGTTATTATGTAACTTTATTAAGTTTTAATTAGGGCTGTCAGAGTTAACGCGTTAATCGCGATGCGATTAATAAAAAAAATTAACGCGATTAATTTTTTTAATCGCGGTTAATCGCGGCCCATTTTGTCCTCTGTCTGCTGGACTGGAGGACTGGAGTGTGGGACCTCCAGTCCAGTAGGTGGCGGTAAGGCACCTTCAAGTTGGTTGCTACACAAATATACACAGTCTAACATATATCCACAGCTCCATCCATTGATTTTTTGACGGCTTTGTTGTAAACAAATGCACGTGGCCAGGCAGAGGTGTAGCAAAGTAACGGGCAATTTCCACTGGATGCAATTCGTTTCAATTCTGTGTGAGTTTCATGCATCATGTGTTGTGATTAGGTACTAGGCCTACTAGGTCTGGTCTAAAAGTTGTTTGTCTAGAGATTATAACACTTTGGAGTGTTGAAAGTCCAAAGCGCCATATATAATATTTTTAATAGAGATTAATCGCGAGTTAACTATGGAAAAAATGCGATTAATCGCGATTAGAAAAATTAATCGTTTGACAGCCCTAGTTTTAATATGTTTTCATGTGAGAAAGTAACTGTTTAGATCCCAAATCTACGGCCAGTTGATCCAAACGACGGCTGGTTAGAAGTTTGCTCCGATGTTTTTCAGAGAAGTGAAGCTCTGCAGCGACCGGGACATCACAGAGGCAGCAGCCGGTCTGCAGAGCTGCTCGGCCGGCCAACCTCCGTCCTCATCCCGGGGGAGAAAACCATCGCTAATTAACTTACCCACAGGTTTTTAGAGGTTTACCACCGGCTGGTTCCATTATTTTTAGGAGATAAATGTTGGTCTCAGTGATGAAATCTAACAGCTGTATCAGTAGCATTAGTTAGTCTGAATGTAAAGTGAAGCTTCCTGTGCGACTCACCGTGGAAACCAGCGCCACCTGCCAGTCCTCCAGACGCCACTCACACCGGATCTCAGGAGACACGACGGCCAGCAGCATGATCTCCATCGCCTCGACGACCTGCACACACACACACACACACACACACACACACGGGTCAGTGGTCCGGCGGTGCGATGATGTCATCAGGCCGCTGTGGTGATGATGTCATCGTCGATCCTCACGTTTGAACTTCCCATGATGACGAACAACAGGATGTGGAAGCGCCCGAAGCCGATCGTCTCCACGGCGTCCTCCACCGTGTAGGTCTGACCTGCACACACACACACACACACACACACACACACACACACACACACACACACACACACACACACACACACACACACACACACACACACACACACACACACACACACACACACTGTAAAAACTCACAATCTTTCCAAGAATATTTGTCATATTTCTTGTCAAAATGTCTCATTTCTAGTCAAAACTAATCTCTTTCCACTTAACTCATTGAGTGCCAACCACGTAATTTCTCGTTTTTCGTTCCCATGCGTTGAGTGCCAAAAACGTAATTTTACGTTTTTTGCTTTTTTTTTTAAATTATGAAAATAGACACTTAAATACACATTATATGTAAATTGCGCAGATGCAGCAGCTGCTCTGCTCTCACCTGCGCTGCTGCTCCAGCTGCTCGAGCTGCTCGGAGCTGAACCAGGAAGCTCTCAGCCGACAGTCCGCCCGGTCTTCAGCTGGAGCAACACCGTGTCCTCCCCAAAGTCCTCCCGCGGTAAAATCTGATGGTCTCTGGGCCAAAGCAGACCGGCATCACCGACCCGTACCACAGAAGGACCGCGACCACCGGCGGGACCGGTCTTCCCGAGCCGCGGTGGCCGACTGACCCTCACGTTCCGCGGGGAGAAGCTGTGACACGGCACGGTGCGTCTGTGTTATTGTTGTTTAGTGGCGCCCCCCCCGCCCCCGCTGGTGGTTTTGTGAATAGAACAACAATTGTTGTATATATTTATCTTATACGAGCCCTTTGATCCAGAAATGCGAGTGTCAGAAGAGCGACAGACACAAACAGAGCACCTTTCATAAAAGACGCTCTATCTCCTTTTCTAGAAAAAAAGGAGGGATTTTGGTGAAACCCAGCCATGTTTAGCTTGACTTTTCTCAGGAACAGAGGCACGTAGAAACAAACGGTTTGTGGCCACTTGAAGCATTAAGTTAAACCTTTCAATTGAGCCACAGTATGTGTTGGTGGCAATAATATAGAATACACTGTGGCTCTACAAAAATCGTCAAAAATGGTCTAAATTGCCGGTACACTTGACTAAAACTTTGGAAAGGAGCGCGGCACTCAATGAGTTAAAATAAGACTCATCACCTAAAAATGAACTTGTTTTTAGATCATTTTCACTTGTTTCAAACAAATTTTCACTTGAAATAAGTAGAAAAATCTGCCAGTGAAAGCAAGTTTTTTGTGTTTGTAATAAGAAAGAAAAACTTGCTCCACTATCAGATTTTTCTACTTATTTCAAGTGAAAATCAGCTTGAAAGAAGTAAAAAGTGTCTAAAAACAAGCTGCTTTTTATGTATAATGTGTGTATATGTATAAATATACTTGTTTTAGGTAGAATGAGATTTGTTTTGACTAGAAATGAGACAAATATTCTTGCTAAGATTTTGAGTTTTAAGCCAGAGGTCAGAGGTCACAGCTGATAGTTATTGATTATTGAGGACTGATCGGTGCCTGACCCTTGTCATCGTGGTCGTTGTTGCCCTGCGCGCCGTCTGCAGGCTTCTCCTGCAGCGCCACCTCCTGCAGGTGGATGGCGCTCACCAGCTGCGTCTTCATCCCGTCGTCCATGGCAACAGCAGCTCGCTCACATGGTCATGACATCACAGCCAGGAAACAGGAAACAGGAAGTAGCCACGGAGTCTCAGCTGCTGGTCAGAAGGAAGTCGTTTTAGGTTCATTGGTAAAACTCATGTTTCAAAGGGATAGTTCACCCAAAATTGAAATTTCTCGGTCCCGGCGTAGCAGTGCATGTCCATATGACGGTTGCAAATGGATACCAACTGTCTTTGTAACAAAAAGACAACAAAAAATTAAATAAGTCTATATTTTAAGCTTGTTTTTTCGGTTTGTCAAATTTGGACGAACTGGGAAGAGGAGCTTCGAGAAGCTTCCACTACAAAACAAACTTGAAATATAGACTTATTTAATTTTTTTCGGGACAATTTCTCATGTCGGGGCTTCAATACAAGACGGACATTACATACGAGCAGCATGGAGGTATTTGGATGTTTTTTGGTGTGTCTTTTTGTTAGACAAAACCACCGGATCACTTACTAATGCTTTAATGTATAACTTTACTGGAAAAGTTAGGAAAAAGGACACCAATAGGCTAATAGGCTGTGTAACTTCACACTAAACACAGAAGTCCCTCAAGCTGCTACTGGTCACACATGCAGCTGCAGAGTGCTGGGCAAGGAAGCCCTGATTTGAAGCTATTTGAAGCTAACAATGTTTGATTTATTAAACATAAACTGGTCTTTCCTGTAGGATTTGTTTTAGGCTACAAGCCGGTTTCTCAGCATAGCCACCTATTAACTATCATGACAACAAAGCACTGACAAATAAGACTGATGTGAACATTCATATCGAACTCTGTAACAGTCATGACACAAGCCACACATGCTCTCCCTGTGTGATGGCCTAGTGGACAGTCTGAGGACAGAGAGCTTTCAGGTTGAAGTTTATAATAATGAAATGCACCGATGAGACTGTGCTAGGTCTCTGCTGTACGCCTTGACCACATGTCAGCTGTTCAGCTGTAGTAGAGGAAAACTCGGCTCGTGCTCCAGTCATTTAAAAAAAAAAAAAAAAAACTCTGGTTTAGCGACCGGGCTAAAATGTATGCGGAAGGACGCTGTAGACTACCACTGGTCCTGCTGCATACCTGACGCGGTGTGGCACACCTGTCACTCAGCAGCATACCTGACTGACACTCTTATTTTTTTAATTGGGATAGTTCCACATGAGCCAAAGTAGTGCTACATTCAGCCGAGCCTGAGACAAACATACAATACCTAACACACTAATACGTTTTTACATGACACTTAAGAAAACCGAATTATTGCCTTATCCGACTATAACTGGACAACTGAGTTCATGTAAACGCATTAGTCCAACTAATATTGGAGTTCTCCAACTCTGATTCAGACACCCAGATAATGCGATTGGAATTGGACTTTCTCCGACATGTATAAAGCCCTTAATCAGAGTTTAACTGGACAGCGCATGTGCTCATGCTCCACACCCCCCGCACTGGTGTAAGACCCCAGAACAGAAACATCCAAGACAGCCGGTGGCAGAAGCTGTTGTTGTAGCGTTAGGGGAGAGTGGGGTAAGTTGAGCCACTTTTTGTATTCAGGATCACTACATCAAGACAATTATAGTTGTTGCTAACTAACACATCTGCATATATTTCAGGATGTTTTGCATCCCTACAAATTAACAGAATGAGTGTAAATATAACTGTTTTTAAAATATAGCATGTTCAAAAAAAGTGGTCTTGTGACTCAACTTACCCCATTAGGAGTGGGGTAAATTGATCAACCCCCTCTTCTTTCCTTCCATCCATCTCCTACCTCCCCCTTTACTTAATATTTCACCTGTCCAGGTTACAGGTGAACACAAACTGCAGGGACTTCCTGCTGAGTCACCAACTCACTGAGATTTGGGGAGTTTTGCAATTACGTGGCATCTTGGGAAGAATCCCAGAGATTTTTCTTTGAAAGTAAAGTTTGGCACAATATAAACAACTTTTCCTGTTTATAGGAACATACTTACTGTAATCACAAACATACAGAATCTTGATTTAATCATTTGGACATATACAGCCAAAATACATTCATTAAGTGTATAGGATAGGTGGCTCCACTTACCCCTGGCCAAATGGATCAACTTACCCCACAGCTACCTTGGCTCATGTTGTAGCTCATAGATACCACAACCCATGTATAAAACTAATTTACAATCATCTCTTTTGGTCTAAACACAATTTTCATAAAACTAATGATCAACAAAATTCACTCTCGAGAGTGAAAAATGATTTTTTGGTGATAAATGTTAAACCACTTTACTCACGTGGTTCTAACCTTCACAGACTCCATGAAATGGTGCCTCCCAAATATTTGGTTACATGCTAATTTTTTCCTATAGTTTCCTAGAAACAAGGGGTGGGTCAACTTACCCACTGGCTCATCTTACCCCACTCTCCCCTACGCCGTTCTTGTCTGCCCCTGGAAATCACCATGACCACGAGCGTGCACCTGATCTGCACAATAAGTAACGCGCACATTACGTACGAGATGAACAAAGCTGTTCAGCTGTAGTAGAGGAAAACTCGGCTCGTGCTCCAGTCATTAAAAAAAAAAAACTCTGGTAACGACCGGGCTAAAATGTATGCGGAAGGACGCTGTAGGACGCTGTACCACTGGTCCTGCTGCATACCTGACGCGGTGCGGCACACCTGTCGCTCAGCAGCATATCTGACGCTCTAATTTTTTTAAGTGGAATAGTTCCACGGCCAACATAGTGCTACATTCAGCCATAAAACATGTAACAGTGTAACAGTGTGGAGTTGTTGCCTTCTCTTTTCACCGACTGCCCCATCCCCCCCTGTTTGCATGACAAATAACACTAGAGCAGAATCGCAGCCTGCGTGTAACAAAATCACATTTGATCATATTGCAATATAATTGCAAATGCAATTAATCATTGAGCCCTTTGTGTAGGTGACACTTCACTCATCTTTGTTTGAATGTTTACAGTTCTTTCTTTCTCACGTCATGCCCCCCCTTAAAACCTCTGGCGCCCCCCACAGTTTGAAAAACCCTGTTGGGCGCTAGGCTATACCTGTATAAAATCACAAAATCCAACTCAACAGACTTGAAAATATAGGAATTGACACCAAGATCAATAAAATAAAATAAAAACTACACACATTAATATAAAAATAGTGATTTATGATTTGGCAGCCAACTTGAACAATGGCCGCCTTCTTGGATTTTCAAACGTCCAATCAGACAAATTTGATCAGAAGCCTCTCGAGAACAAATAGACCAAATTTCATGCTTGTATCATAATTTGCACAATTCCACTCAAATTTTTCTTTTATCTGCTCCACTATAGACACTCATGATGTGAGTTTGGGCAACACGGATATAAAACAGCTGAAACACAAAGTGAAATTATTAACTTTACTGATTATCTGTTCTGCTGCCAGAGCACAACTTCTTTCCATAGACTGTATATAACAGTATAATATATATTTAACAGTATAACACAGCTGAACATGTGCAGGCGGAGAGGCTCAGAGAGGAAGTCAACACCTGTTCTGATCCAGATCCACTGGACTGTCAGAGTAAAGGAGAAGCAGCTGAAGAGTTAAACAGCGGCGGCTTTTAGAGACGAGTTTAGGATGAAACTTAACCAGGTTTGAAACTCAACAAACCTGGTTAACCCACTAAACTGGCTTCAGTAGCTCCGCCCCTCTGGACAGGAAGCTCATGGAGACAGATGCTGATCAGTGATCACATTATAATACAACACACATGCACTTTCTGTCTCTGAAACTAAAGAAGAACAAAGATTTCACAACTCTGTGGATTTAGCATTTACTCTGCAAATTTCCACTACGGTGGACAATAAAGTCTTTCTAATCTATTCATCACATAAACTCTACCCCCCCCCCCCCCCCCCCCCGTTCTGAAACGTATAAACAGTAACTTTCAATGATAAAACAGTAAAGTAAAGTAGACGGTATCTGTCTTGTCTATATATATATAATTATAAGTTTGACTTCTTCTCACTCCTTTTCGAATAGGCTACGTATTTATATCTCATGTTTAAATGTTTTGTTCTCTTTTTTAATTTCCTTTTTCATATTCGAAATAAACATTTCAATCAATCAATCAATCAAAATCACACACACACACACACACACACACACACACACACACACACACACACACACACACACACACACACACACACACACACACAGCAAAAACTCTACATCTTTCCAAGAATATTTGTCTTATTTCTTGTCAAAATGTCTCATAAACTCTTTCCACAAAATAAGACTCATCACCTAAAAATTAACTTGTTTTTAGATCATTTTCACTTGTTTCAAACTAATTTTCACTTGAAATAAGTAAAAACATCTGCCAGTGAAAGCAAGTTTTGTGTGTTTGTAATAAGAAAGAAAAACTTGCTCCACTATCAGATTTTTCTACTTATTTCAAGTGAAAATTAGTTTGAAACAAGTGAAAATGATCTAAAAACAAGTTCATTTTTAGGTGATGAGTCTGATTTTAAGTAGAATGAGATTAGTTTTGACTAGAAATAAGACAAATATTCTTGGTAAGATGTAGAGTTTTTGCAGTGCACACACACACACAGAGCCAGGTGAGGCTCGTGCGCTGTTTGCTGATCTACATAAATCTCGACCTGCGGTTTGTTTGTTTGTTCGAGTCCGTCACGAAGTCACGAACCTCCACCGAGACCCGAACCCACTTCCGGTCCAGTTCCTCCACGTAATGACGTAATGACCCGAGACCCAAAAGACCGGAGAGACCTGAGACCTGAAGGCGACTGAACCGGGAGGGAAAGACTCGCTTCTTCCGGGAGGAAAACTTTAGCGGACATTCCCACATTCCCACCGCTCACCTTTTACCTGTCTGTCCCTACCTGTCTCTACCTGTCCTGTCCTCACCTGTCCATCTATCACCTGTCCTGTCTGTTTCTACCTGTTGGCCTCGTGTCTTTGTAACTCACTCAGCAGTCGGTTCAGTTCGGTTCAGCTCCGTCTTCATGTCGAGTCCCTCAGGTCTGAATTCCGGGTTGTTGTTGTTCACCTGCCAGGTGTTTCAGGAAGTCAGCTCGTTACCATGGAGACCAGGGGGGAGGGAGGGAGGGGCTCTGGGTGGGTGGTATACGTCATTCATAATAATAATACAACATAATCACCTCACCTGTTGTTCACCTGTTCAACCTTTTCTATTCTCAGTTTCTGCAGGAGAAACTTTTCTTTTCTTTTTCTTTAAAAAAAAAAAATCTCAGCATTAAACTCTAAACACTACAGATATCTGACGCCTTGTTGTTGTTGTTACAGAAACTTTATTCTAAGGTGAATCTCACTCTGACCACTCACTAATAAATACAAAAAAAAAATACACACAGTGGTTGGTGTTAGTGTTACACATTGAGCTGTTGCGTACCAAGTGTAAACTTTTACATTAAGGTACAGATATGTTTTTTTAAAACTTGAAATTCATATAGTTCAGTTAAGTCGATTGCTTTTCTGATGTGTATGTAAATGTGCAGACTTATTAATGAATCTGATCAGTAATAGCCTATCAGATGGCATTTTGGTTGGTTAATTAAGTCTGATCAGGACTATAGTATGTTTGTTACAGTGCTTTTGTTAAACGTGGTTGAAGACAATATATCACCTGTTTTTCATAACTGTTATGCCAATATTCTGCATAGAAACTGAGAAGAAAAAAAACAATCTTGAAAAAGGGAGATGTAGTGTATTGGAGTACCATAAGTGTAATACTCAGTTTGGTCCATAGGTGGCACTGTAGATGTATTGTGTTGTTAACTGTGCTGGTGTTGAGACCACATAATAAACACAGCGGTAGACTGACAAGACATGGCTTCGTCCACTTCATATATTACAACTGGGAACACTTCAACAACACATTGTAACTCCAAGTATATCACACCTGTGTGAAATCAACCTGGGACGATCATTTTGATTTACATTGATCATTTTTATGTTATTTTGTTCTCAACACACTCTACTATATTTTAAACTTGAGATCTAAGATGTGTTGTTTAAGTGTTCCCTTTATTTTTTGAGCAGTATTAAACTCAACTGAATATTGAATTAAAATTTAAACTTTATTGACTTTAAACTTTTCTATTATTTTTTCTTCTGTTTGCACAATAATGATGATGAAGAAACACCAGTGAGTGGAGACACACACACACACAGCCTTAATGTGGACACAGTCTTTTATTTTGAAACACCACAGGAAGCAGCTCTCAGGTTGTGGGTTGAACACCTGGCTGCGGTTGGACAGGTGAGGCTGCTGGCAGTGTTCCCAGATCAGAGCTCCGTCCGACCCCCAAGCAGCTCCACGCAGACCGGATCACACCTGGACCTGGTCTGGACCGAGGTGGACTCACCTGCACTGCAAAAACTCAAAATCTTTCCAAGAATATTTGTCTTATTTCTTGTCAAAATGTCTCATTTCTAGTCAAAACTAAACTCTTTTCACTTAAAATAAGACTCATCACCTAAAAATGAACTTGTTTTTAGATCATTTTCACTTGTTTCAAACTAATTTTCACTTGAAATAAGTAGAAAAATCTGCCAGTGAAAGCAAGTTTTTTTGTGCTTGTAATAAGAAAGAAAAACTTGATCCACTATCAGATTTTTCTACTTATTTCAAGTGAAAATGTGTTTGAAACAAGTGAAAATGATCTAAAAACAAGCTACTTTTTATGTTTTGAGTCTTATATTAAAAGGATAGTTCACCCAAAATTGAAATTTCCCTCATTATCTCCTCCCCCTCATGTGGACTAAGGGCTGGGAGAAGTTTCAGAGTCCTCTGTGGCTTCTCTGAGTTACAGGGGGTCTCGGCGTAGCAGTGCATGTCCATATAACGGTTGCAAATGGATACCAACTGTCTTCGTAACAAAAAGACACACCAAAAAAAATCCAAATACCTCCATGCTGCTCGTATGTAATGTCCCTCTGGTATTGAAGCCCCGACATGAGAAATTGTCCCAAAAAAAATTAAATAAGTCTATATTTCAAGCTTGTTTGTAGCGGAAGCTTCTCGAAGCTCCTCTTCCCAGTTCGTCCAAATTTGACGAAACGGGAAGAGGAGCTTCGAGAAGCTCCTCTTCCTGGTTCTTATGTTGGAGCTTCAATACAAGACGGACATTACATACGAGCAGCATGGAGGTATTTGAATGTTTTTTGGTGTGTCTTTTTGGACCAAGAAAAGTGAGCTCCGTTCTCAACCGTCATATGGACATGCACTGCTACGCCGAGACCCCCTGTAACTCAGAGAAGCCACGGAGGACTCTGAAACTTCTCCCAGCCCTTAGTCCACATGAGGGGGAGGAGATAATGAGAATGAAATTTCAATTTTGGGTGAACTATCCCTTTAAGTAGAATAAGATTTGTTTTGACTAGAAATAAGACAGATATTCTGGGTGAGATATCTGAGTGTTTGCCGTGTGGTCTGAGTGGAGCTGCCGGTTGAGTCCAGACTGGAGCGTCGGGAATGTGTCGGGACTCGGCTGCTCCCGTTCGGCAGCTGGTTCATGAAGCCGGTGTCACGTGGTCCGAACCGGTTCTGATCCGGTCGTCGGTCGGTCGGTCGGATCAGCGGTCCTGTCATGAGTGAAACTCCCACAATGCACCTGGCTGTGTGTGTGTTGGATGTAGAAAACACAGAAACTGTAGAAAACATGGAGGAGACATTCAGGAGTTTGTGGAAGCTGCGGATCGGCAGCTCGATTCCCAGTCCGTGAGTTAGCACCATGTGGTCCTGCAGGTCCGGCCCAGCTGGACTGACCGGTGCCGGCCAATCAGAACGTCTCCAGGCGGCGGGCGGGCGGTGTGAGCTATCACACGTTACATATTTATCACGTTTCTATTCAACATCATAAACACTGTCGCTTAGATCCAAAAATAGTTTCTGGAAAACAAAACTAACATGAGTTTTTTTTGTTTTTTGTTTAGTTTAGTTTAGTTTTTTTTGTTTTGTTATGAGGATGTTTTGATGGCACTGAGACTTTAATCAGCCTTCGCTCACTCTGAACAACTCTTCACTTTACACTTTGTTTAAACATCTGTAGCAGCATGCTAACATAGCTAACATCAACTGGAACATCACAAGTAGCTGAAGCCTCAGACTCAGTCAAACATGCTGAAGATGAGCAGAGCCTCTCTCCACCCCCCCTCCCCCACTGACTCCCCCTCCCCCCCACAGCCACCACGTCTTCACAACACCCAGAGGAAACATCCAACCAGCAGAGGGCGCCGGCGTACAACCGGACATGTTGAACCGTGTGTTTTATTAACTGTGACTTTAGGGGTGTGCCGAGTCATCACGATGCAACACGTGACGATTCATAAATGTTCAAAAACGATTCTTTTTCATACCAACTAAATGACAGGAACAAAACCGCAGCGCATTGAACGGACATAAAAGTTGTGTACGGCGCCGGACACCTGAAGGAACGGACCGGGTGAAGATGGCAGCAGCTAAAATCGAGTTTATGCTCGACGCATTCGCAAATTTGGGAGGTTCGTGCGCCACAAATGACATACACACGCACCTAGCGAAAGATGTGCACGCTGGCGCTTCGTGTGGTCGTGCACCTCCAGATTTTAAAACTTGTTGCACGCCGCACGAGTGTCGTGTCTTTTCTCTACCGCCCCCTGTCTTTGCAGAATGCACCAAGTATAAAACCTTTGCGCTCTATTGAGGTGCGCACGCCGTCCGTGAACAGAGCCAGGTGAAGGTTTAACTAGAGCTCAACTCTTGAACCGTCAACCGTTGTTAAATGATAGTCTGGTCTGCTATGGCGTTGTATTTGCGTGGTCGCCTGCGCGAGAGACGACCATGACCAGGTACGTTAACATCAGTTCAACTGTAACGTCATTTTAACGTTCACTAACGTTAGTGAACATAACGGTCAGTTTATATGACTATTATCATTCAACTCTGACAATATAATATCATTAAAGTAGCACTATCACAAATACAGCAGCAATAGCAATAACAAAAACTGAAATATGCCATAAATAGGTCCAGGGAGCATTAACTATCTGTACACAAACACAGCCAACGATGTCGTGGCTGTGGAGCAAATGCAGAATTCCTGTTTGTTATGAGGATGTTTATATCTGATACGCTGCACCACCGGCTCCATCTAGTGGCCGAACAAAGTATTGGAATTTGTGATAGTGCTGTTTTAAAAAAACATAGTCTAACCTGAACCTGATCAGCTAAAACTGGTCGATTAGATAGATTTTAACGTTTTTTCAGACAGAGAAGAGGCATTAACAATCATTTTCATCTTGATAATCGTTGATATCGTGATAATTGTTGAATTATCGAATCGTAATTGTAATCGACTCGTGAGGAGCTTTGTACGACACACCCCTAACCGTGACCATGTTTGATGTCAGTGGTCAGACTGGGGCCCTATGGGGGGGTTGGGGGTTGGGGGGGAGTGGGCTTTAACAGAACTGCCTGGTTCTGGTTCTGCTGAATGACTGTTTCCTATCTCTGCCCCCCCCCCCCCCCCCCCCCCCCACCCCAGACTCTGTCTTCTGCCCATAGACTAATGGACGCAACAAATCCGCGACATAAAAACTGGATATTAAAGCGATGCGTTAGCGCAGGTTTTCTTTTTTTCATTGCCATCAACACACGAACACACGAGCTAGCGAGCAGCGAGCTAGCGAGCAGCTATGCTAAGCTAAGCTAAGCTAAGCGACGTCTCCACAGAGAAACAAAAGCCGGCTCATAATCTACAGCTAACTCCAACAGAAGAGGGTTACAACCACAGAACAGTAGTTTGGTCTTCTCTCATCAAAATAAAACTTTCATATATGAGCAATAAAAAATAAGTAACATTTCAATACTCCGATAATAACTCTTACATTAGTATTGTGCTCATTGGGATTCTATCTCTTTACATATATTTATATTCTTTTTCATAGATATATTTATATATTATACTGTTTTCCTGTTGTGGTCCCTGTGACGTGGGAACTGGCCGTCTCCTGCTGTCCACAGTGCAAGACCTCATCGATGTGGTTTATGAACAAAGACCCGATCCCCATGGCTGATGGAAGGCAATAAGTGATGGATGAGGAGATGGCGTGAAGCTGACGGTTAGCACCACAGAAGGTCCAGAGGGACGGTCCGCTTCAGATCTCCATGATGGATCATCCACTACGGAAGTCTACGGAGGAGAGGACTGTCCCCTCCAGAAGGTCCAGAGAGACTGAAGCAGACAGAAACCTTGATGGGGGGACAACATGGTCCAGAGGGTTCAGAAGGATCTACACAGAGAAAAATAGCAGTACGGAAATGTACTCAAAAGGGTACAAACCCTTCGCTCCAGGCGTACCTTTTTTAGAGACAATTTTGTTCCCATTGGTGCCGGTACACTTTTGTACCTTTTCAAAATGTACCAGTTGAAGTACAATTGTGCACCTAGTATCTAACGGGTATATATGTAACTGGTGTGTGTGTTTGCTCTGCGACCTGTCCTGAGTGAGGATCGATTCCACGACCTCCCACGCCGCAGGCGACGATGCTAACCGCTTCGCCAAGACGTTGACAACCGCTTGACAAATTGGTTAGCACGTCTTTTATGGGTGAGTGAGTTTACTTCCGGTACCGCTACCGCCACAACCGGTCACTTCTCCTGACTGGTCCCTAGTGACTGTGGCTCACCTACGGACCTCTGTTACATATATTTAAAAAATAATTTACTAGTTGAATGTTTCATTATTATCCCTATGCTAAATCATATTAATAGTCGCCTCATAGGTTACCAGACTTACTTACTTAGGCTACTAATTTTTTCTAACACATTGTCTCTGATAATGTACCTTTAGGGGGTAAATATGTGTACCTTAGGAGTACATATATATGTACCTTTTGCCATTCTGGAACATTTATGTGCCTTTTCTACCCCCAAAAGGTACACATAGGTTCCTGTAGAGTACAATAATTGGCCCTATAGGCTACAGTAGGACAGAACTGTACCTTGAAGTACAGAAATGTCCCCCTTCTGTTCCCCTATTTTTCTCTGCGGATGAACATCCACACCAAACATTCATGAATGAATGAAATGCCCCTCAACAGCTCCAGGTGGAACAACCCACTCGGTGTCAAGGGGGGCGATCCAATCCAGAGGATCCAACAGGACCGTCTGCTCCTGAGGTTTGGGACCATCCATCCTAGAAGTTGGCACGGTAACATCCAGAAGAAAGGATTCCTCCAGTCCAGGACCATCAGATCAATACACTCCATAAGGTGAGGAGGGAAAACCACCACGGACCTCCAGACCTCCAGTAGTGGACCGGTGGATCCTGAAGGTCCGGAGGGACCGTCCACTCCACAAACTCAGAATGAGCGAGCGATCCACTCTAACATGAGGAGGGACCATCCAGTCCAGGAAGCACTTCAGTGGAAACGCAAAGAGTCAAACTCCCATCCAATGGAAAACACGGAGCTGAAGAATGACAGACAGACACACGGATGACAGACAGACAGACAGACAGACAGACAGACAGACAGACAGACAGACAGACAGACAGGACCCTGTAAAGTACCGAAGGTCTTTTGGACAGAGGACAGGAGACATGGATCAAGTTCTTTTGGGTTTAGCGGTAAAGACGTTGTCCAGAATGTGAATCCTGTAGTTTCTAGGTTGTGATCCGGTCCCAGTGGTCGAGGCCGATCCGATCCGGTCCGCTCCGATCCGATCTGATCCGATCCGGTCCGATCCGGTCTAAGGGTAGCTGGTGACCGCGGCCTGTTTCTGGGCCAGACGACGCAGCTCCTCCCTGATGGCCTTGATGAGCGAGGCGGAGGTGTGGGCCGAGGGCGAGGCGTCCTCCGGCGGGTACTCGGGGGTGGGCGAGGTCAGGAGCAGAGGGGGGGCCGAGCTGGGCATCTGGAAAACTGAGGAGGACGAGAACTCAGGGAAGGACAGCACCTGTGGAGAGAGGGAGGAGACGGAGGTGAAGACTGGAGGACAAACCCTGCTGCAAGGCATAGACTTGTAGGTCTTGAGACCACTTTTTTGTGGTCTCGGTCTTGTCTCGGTCTTGTGTCTCTTGGTCTCGCAATGTCTGGGACTGGCAGAACGCTCTCGAAGGGATTTGTAGCCTACAATATCCAGGCAGCCATGATTTTTATTTGGATTTCATTATTTATGCGCCTCCTTCAAGTGGAACCAATCACATGCATTTTGTGACACAGACACGTTGGCGCTCGTCCTCTTGCGTTCTACAACTCATGCAGAATAGCAAAATATGGTGGAACTAGTTGGTTTTTTTTGGTCTCGTTCTTGGTCTCGGTCTTGAGCTCAACTGGTCTTAGTCTTGACTGGGTCTGTCTTGGTCTTGGTCTTGGTCTTGATACTCTCTGGTCTTGGTAGTGTCTTGGTCTTGATACTCTCTGGTCTTGGTAGTGTCTTGGTCTTGATACTCTCTGGTCTTGGTCTTGTCTTGGTCTTGATACTCTCTGGTCTTGGTCTTGATACTCTCTGGTCTTGGTCTCGGTCTTGGTCTTGTCTTGGTCTTGATACTCTCTGGTCTTGGTCTTGGTCTTGTCTTGGTCTTGATACTCTCTGGTCTTGGTAGTGTCTTGGTCTTGATACTCTCTGGTCTTGGTCTTGGTCTTGGTCTTGGTCTTGGTCTTGGTCTTGTCTTGGTCTTGATACTCTCTGGTCTTGGTCTTGGTCTTGATACTCTCTGGTCTTGGTAGTGTCTTGGTCTTGATACTCTCTGGTCTTGGTAGTGTCTTGGTCTTGTCTTGGTCTTGATAATCTCTGGTCTTGGTAGTGTCTTGGTCTTGTCTTGGTCTTGATAATCTCTGGTCTTGGTCTTGGTCTTGTCTTGGTCTTGATACTCTCTGGTCTTGGTAGTGTCTTGGTCTTGATACTCTCTGGTCTTGGTCTTGGTCTTGGTCTTGGTCTTGGTCTTGGTCTTGTCTTGGTCTTGATACTCTCTGGTCTTGGTCTTGGTCTTGATACTCTCTGGTCTTGGTAGTGTCTTGGTCTTGATACTCTCTGGTCTTGGTAGTGTCTTGGTCTTGTCTTGGTCTTGATAATCTCTGGTCTTGGTAGTGTCTTGGTCTTGTCTTGGTCTTGATAATCTCTGGTCTTGGTCTTGGTCTTGTCTTGGTCTTGATACTCTCTGGTCTTGGTCCGTCTTGGTCTTGATACTCTCTGGTCTTGGTAGTGTCTTGGTCTTGATACTCTCTGGTCTTGGTAGTGTCTTGGTCTTGGTCTTGGTCTTGTCTTGGTCTTGATACTCTCTGGTCTTGGTCTTGGTCTTGTCTTGGTCTTGATACTCTCTGGTATTGGTCTTGGTCTTGTCTTGGTCTTGATACTCTCTGGTCTTGGTCTTAGTCTTGGTCTTGATACTCTCTGGTCTTGGTAGTGTCTTGGTCTTGGTTCAGGCGGTCTTGACCACAAGTCTAGCAAGGCATGATGGGAAAAAAACTGACAAAAGCCACGTTTACACTTGGTGGTTCCAGCTCGACTCGACTCAGCGTTGGTACCAGGTTCTGTTCTGGAGGTCGTCTCCATCACAGAGATTTGGTACCGCCTTTACCAAATGTCTGTTACTGTGAACAGTTCATCCAGTGGAAGATGAAATTATCTCCAAAAGACATAAAGTTAAACATGAAACACTCTTTTCCAATATTTTCATCAACATCAGTGTATTATTGTAGTTTTCTACAGTTTCAGAGTGAAAAAGGGAAACAAAGCAGCAGCAGCAAAAGAATGGGAAACCCAGGAGACTGGAGCTCTCAGAGAACTTTGACCAAGGTATCAGACAAGAGATTTACTATTTACACACTGGGATAGTTTACAAAGGGCTACTAGCTACTAACTATGCAGGGGGGGCAGACCTTTGATGAGGGACCTTTTCCTTTTCTGTTTCTCTCTTCCCAAACAGATGTTATTTGTATGAACTGACCACACGTTGGGATCTAACAATAAAGGGACATATTGTTTTCATGTCACCTTTTAGTTCCTCTTTACCGGTTTTGGAACCTTGGCTGAGGTACCAGGTACTTTTACCTGATGGAGGGCGAGTTGGAGCGAGTCGAGTCGAGCTGGTACCACGTAGTGGAAACGCGGAATAAGACATGCAATGAAATCAGAGCTTCTCTACTGTGATGTAGATTGTGGAGAGTCTGAACTGGTCTGAACCCATCTGAACTGGTCTGAACTGGTCTGAACTGCTCTGAACCGGTCTGAACTGGTCTGAACTGGTCTGAACTCGTCATCCATTACATACGACTGGACTCACGCTCTCTCTGCTGGCTCCGGGTCTGGACAGGTCGTGGTCCGTGTGCTGCTGGTTCCAGCTGGAGCCGGTGGGGCCGGACACGCTGCGCCCGACCCCGGGGTAGACCCCGATCTGGCTGGACAGACCCACCTGGGTCAGGTGGTGGAGCTGAGCACCTGCAGAGAACCGAAGGAAGGGGATCATCACTATGTTCCCCACTTTGTATGGGACCGGGGAACATAGGACCCTTGCCTTTTTCTAAAAAAGGGTCCTATGTTCCCCGCTTTTCCCCAAAAGGACCCGGGGAACATGCAATTTTTGGTCCCATAGCTGGAAGTGGAGTTGTGACTTTGCAGATTTTTGCCTATTATATTTCTGAGTGAGAAGTTGAGTTGTGACTTTGAGTGAGAAGTGTAGGCTAATTGTCCCATCGGTTGGGTTTAGACAATGAAGAAAGGAGTTGGTTAAGTTTAGTAAAAAGACCAGGTAGAGGCTAGACAGGCCAGATAGAGAGAGAGAGTCCATCGACCAACAACAGCAGGGAACATAGGACCCTTTTTGGGGAAAAACGGGGAACATAGGACCCGTGGAACATAGGTAAGCTCCCTCCTGAAGGAAGCAGCTTCCTAACATGACCTACCTGTGCTGCCCCCTACAGGACGGGGTCTGGAGGAGGAGGGGGGGTCGTCGTACTGCCCCCTGCTGGAGTAGAGCGACTCCTGCAGCTGCTCTCCAGTGGACACAAAGCCTCCTGAGCTCAGGCCCTGTCTGGATCAAACACACAGGGGCCGTCAGAGCTGGAGCTGGTTCTAGATTAGAGCTGTTGATAACTCACTAGTTCACTAGTTAACAATTAATTAGTCAATACAAATCTCATTCTACTTAAAATAAGACTCGTCACATTAAAAAGCAGTTTGTTTTTAGACACTTTTTACTTCTTTCAAGCAGATTTTCACTTGAAATAAGTAGAAAAATCTGATAGTGGAGCAAGTTTTTCTTTCTTATTACAAGCACAAAAAACTTGCTTTCACTGGCAGATTTTTCTACTTATTTCAAGTGAAAATTAGTTTGAAACAAGTGAAAATGATCTAAAAACAAGTTAATTTTTAGGTGATGAGTCTTATTTTATGTGGAAAGAGATTAGTTTTGATTAGAAATGAGACATTTTGACAAGAAATAAGACAAATAATAAAAATGGAAAGACTGAGTTTTTGCAGTGCAGATTCCTTCTTTTAGACCTAAAATGTTAGGTAAATACACCCCCGAGATGAATTTGCCCGTAATTGTCCTTTAACTAGTGAACTAGTTAACTGTTTAATGCACTGACCTCTGCAGCAGCCCCTGCACTGAGGTGGGGGACATCCCCAGCTCCGCGTATCTCTGCAGGGACACAACAAGAACAAGAAGAGGAAGAGCATGAACACTGACACTTGACCACATGACAGACAGCTACTGGGCCGCGGCTGCAGGGCGACACACTCACTGCAGAGAAGGGGCTGTGGGGGGGGGCTCTGCCCGGGGGGGGGGCGGGGCTGGGGCTGGGGGGAGGGGCTTACCCCGCTCAGCCCGGCGCCGCCGCTGCCCTGCGAGGACGGAGACACCAGGGCGAAGGCGTCGTCCAGCAGCGAGTGCATCTGCTGCCGCGCCTCCTCGATGGACGGCTGGGGGGGCATGTAGGGCGGGGGGGCGGGGGCCGAGTCGAACACCTCGTCGGTCGGTGACGGACTGCCGTGGTCCGGGGGCAGGTCTGGGTCCGACTGGAGGGGGAGAGGAGAGCACAGAGCTAGTCAGGACGATACGGCACTGTGTCCACTCTGAGGACGCCGCGTTGCACCATGTAGGACAATACTAAATACTATAGAGTTAAGGTGGAAATACTACAGAGTTAAGGTGGACGCAGCATCTCACCATGTAGGACAATACTAAAGGGATATTCCGGCGTAAGTTTAAGCCATGGTCCAACGCACCGTGACACCGAGTTAGACCCCCCCCTCGAGAGATGAAGTCTGCTAACCACTAGCTTCTCCAGTTGTAGCAACTTTAGCAATGACGGTACCATACCAAACAGCGCAGTATCCACCGATCAAAAAGCCACTTACAGCCACAAATAATGCTCAGAACAGCACCAAACGTCATCAACAGTACAAACAGGGTCCCATCCCATAATACGAGGCATCAAACATCTGTTAGCTTGGCCTGGTTTCTATTGAAAAGAGACGAAAACAACTCACCCACTCTGCTCCAGTTATACGCTATGCAGCAACTTTCCGTGTCCAGCATAGAGTCCAGGCACTGACAACACACGTCCGAGACCGACTGGCAGCACAAACATCTGGTTTCAGCACAAACATCTGGTTTCAGCATAAACATCTGGTTTCAGCGGCCACCGACAGCACAAACATCTGGTTTCAGCACAAACATCTGGTTTCAGTGGCCACCGACAGGCAGTGACCACCAGACTGACCACTTGATTCCCCCAGGTCCAGCACATAGACTCCGCCAGCTCTCTCCCTCTGTCACTTTACTCCTCCATTTCCTTCAGCTCGTCTTCAGTAAACTCGGTCTCAAACTGGTAGCGCCCATCGAAATGAAACCAGTCGTTGTTCTCAAACTCCATAACTGTGATGTTTCCTTCACTAAATCACAGACAGTCTCTTCCTGCAACAAACGGTGTCCTGATCGCGCGTGTGACGTCGCGTCTAATCTCGCGCTTGTTTGCGCAATTCTCTCCGTTTATTTCCCAGTAAACACTCGATAATAACTTTTATAAACTGAGAGGCAAGATACATAGGAACTTTGGCTGCATTATATGGAGTAATACACACACATTCATCCTTGAGCTGCGGGACTCTACTTCACTCGGTAATCGCCTCCACGCCAGCTGACACCTGTACAAGCAGACATCACAGATAGGACCTGGGGGAATCAAGTGGTCAGTGTGGTGGTCACTGCCTGTCGGTGGCCACGGAAACCAGATGTTTGTGCTGAAACCAGATGTTTGTGCTGAAACCAGATGTTTGTGCTGCCAGTCGGCCTTGGACGTGTGTTGTCAGTGCCTGGACTCTATGCTGGACATGGAAAGTTGCTGCATAGCGTATAACTGGAGGAGAGTGGGTGAGTTGTATTCGTCTCTTTTCAATAGAAACCAGGCTAAGCTAACAGATGTTTGATTCCTCGTATTATGGGATGGGACCCTGTTTGTACTGTTGATGACGTTTGGTGCTGTTCTGAGCATTATTTGTGGCTGTAAGTGGCTTTTTGATCGGTGGCTAGTGGATCCGTATACTGCGCTGTTTGTTATGGTGCGGTCATTGCTAAAGTTGCTACAACTAGAGAA
Organism: Trachurus trachurus; assembly: GCF_905171665.1. NCBI lineage: Eukaryota > Metazoa > Chordata > Actinopteri > Carangiformes > Carangidae > Trachurus > Trachurus trachurus. Next base: position 610,497 of record NC_139912.1, read on the forward strand.
GCTAGCGGTTAGCAGACTTAATCTCTCGAGGGGGGGTCTAACTCGGTGTTACGGTGCGTTGGACCATGGCTTAAACTTACCCCGGAATATCCCTTTAAGGTGGAAATACTACAGAGTTAAGGTGGACGCAGCGTCTCACCATGTAGGCCACGTTGTTGAATCCCGGGTACTTCCTGTAGGTGGCGCTCTGGTCCGTCAGCAGCCGGTCTCTGTCGGTGTCAGGAAGACTCCCCGGTCCTGGCTGAGGACGCCGGCCCCGAGGAGACCGCCTCCCCCTGTTGTAAACATATACTTAGTATCTCAATTCCATACAATAGTGTGTACATAATACATTTATGTACAAACTTAGTGCAATATTAGACACACATCTGCATGTGCAATCGTGTGCTATGGGATAGTGCAGTTTAAGTCGATCCTGCACTTCACTGGGGCATCGTGCAATCAGAATAAATGTAATCTTTTAGCAAACAGCACTTTAATTAGCACTGTAGCACTTTATAACTGCTCTGTAATCTCTTGGTCCCTTTAATACTTCTTTGGTCAGTTAACATACGTATGTTGTTCATGTCATATATGTTTGTGTCAGATGTCAAGGTGTTATCATGATTCATTGTTCTATTGTCCTAGTCCTGCCTACATTGTTTTTATGTCTAACATCAACCTGCCAATGGGACTGGGGATGGAAATGAGCCACTTGGCAACAATCCCACAGATTTACACAACAGTAATACTGTTCACATTTGACACAAAAAAAAACTGAAATATATAAAACAATGACTAATGAATGGCTTAGTGCTCAGTTGAGCGTTAACTAAATAAACCAGATTATCAGTGAGCTGATTGGCTGTTTCTACTTCAGTTATAGTTCTATTGTAAAGGCTGCTCCCAGGTCAGATCAGTTGTTATAAAGTGTTGTTATGTAACGTTGCCGTGGAGACAGACTGACCTCTTCCTGGAGTCGAAGGGCGTGGGCGGCGAGGCGGCGTCGGCCTGTAGGATGCAGTCCATGTGGTCGTGGGCGGAGCTATAGAGCCTCTGGGCCACGGCGGTCTGCACCGGCCCGTCCCCGAAGGCGTCCATGATGTCATCCATGGAGGGAAACTCACACTGGCCCCGCCGCTTGGCGCGCTGCCGCAGCTTGTTCCTGTGGTGCTCGATCTCCGACTTGTGTCGCAGCGCCACCTGCAGGTCAACAACATTCTTATTGACTTTTAAACATATTAAAGGGATAGTTCAACATTTTGGCAAATTGGCCCATCGCCATAATCCCTATAGTCATAGCAGTAGGTTCGTCACCTTTAATTGTCGGTGCAAGCTGTTTTTAGAACGGCGGAGCAGAGCCGTGAGCTGCTCAGAGCTACGCTACGGAGGCTAAACTCATCAAATACACAATCCAACAACTCCACAACGCTCTGGTGGACAAGTTGTGAGCTGCACATTCACCACGCTATGAGATAATAACACAACGTTACCACACAGAGTTGTTTTAGAGGGAAATTCATGTAAAACCACTGATGCACGTTTCCTTCAGGGACAGTTTTTCATCAAGCAGTCTCTGTATTTCCCTCTAAAACAACTCTGTGTGGTAACGTTGTGTTATTATCTCATAGCGTGGTGAATGTGCAGCTCACAACTTGTCCACCAGAGCGTTTTGGAGTTTTGGGATTTTGTATTTGATGAATTTGACGAGGGAAACCAAGAAATTCCTTTAGCCTCCGTAGCGTAGCTCTGAGCAGCTCACGGCTCTGCTCCGCCGTTCTAAAAATATCTTACACCGACAATTAAAGGTAACGAACCTACTGCTATGACTATAGGGATTATGGCAATGGGCCAATTTGCTAAAATGTTGAACTATCCCTTTAAACACACACACACACACACACACACACACACACACACACACACACACACTGCAAAAACTCAAAATCTTTCCAAGAATATTTGTCGTATTTCTTGTCAAAATGTCTCATTTCTAGTCAAAACTGAACTCTTTTCTCTTAAAATAAGACTCATCACCTAAAAATTAACTTGTTTTTAGATCATTTTCACTTGTTTCAAACTAATTCTCAATTGAAATAAGTAGAAAAATCTGCCAGTGAAAGCAAGTTTTTTGTGTTTGTAATAAGGAAGAAAAACTTGCTGCTTTTTATGTGATGAGTCTTATTTTAAGTAGAATGAGATTTGTTTTGACTAGAAATAAGACAAATATTCTTGGTAAGATTTTGAGTTTTTGCAGTGCAAACACACAATCACAAGAACATTGACAAAGACAGTGAGATAATTGTGGTTGCTACATTTTTCATATAAAAAATTTCATAAATTAAAGGGACAACGAGGAGTTTTGGAAAGCGAAGTGTTTTCACTACATTTCCCATGAGCCTCTGCGTGCCCGGTGAAATTCTTGGAGCGGCGCAAGACGGACGAAAGCCAAAACATTTAATTTGTTTTCATTCATCAAGAATGAAAGTCGGAGTTTGGAAGACGATCAGATACTGTCGTAGTTCCGACCTTAAACGACGAACTACCAGCGATCCGACGGCGTTATTCCCACGACCCGCCGGGCAGCGTCCGGGAAACTGAAACTAGGAAATGCTCAGTTATTTTCTCCAGGACCACTGGCCCGATTTCAACCAAACTGCTGCATTGGACTCCCCTCAGCCCCCCAGATGACATATCCAAATTTGGAGAAATTTGAAGAAATTAGATTTTTGGTCAAAAAAAACTTTTCCGATTTTCGAAAATCGCTGCGGTCATTTTCTCTAAAACCTTTGGCCCGATTTCAACCAAACTTCTGTGTTGGACTCCCCTCGGCCCCCCAGATGACATATCCAAATTTGATTTTTGGTCAAAGTTGTGCACGCTGACGCACAAGAAACTCCAGTAACAGTCTCCACACCTTTTCCAATCCTCCTGCCTTTCCTCTAGTTTTTAAGTCGACTGCTCCAGTACAGAAAAGCTATAACTAGAAAATGGTTGCAACCAGATCCCCCAACATTGGCCCAGTGGCACGGGATCATTCAAGACATTTATTGTATGGAGAGACTTACTTTTGTTTTAAGACTTCAGTTGGAGAAATGTATTGAACGCTGGGAAAGATGGATTGTATATGCATCCTAAACAGCATGACATTATACCATGATGTATGTATATATGTGTAAAAGAATATTGTTACTTTAACTGTGCCCATGATGATCTCATGTTCCTTTTACATGGAGTTGAAAAAAAAAAATCACATATAAAAGAGAACTCTGTCTCCTCTTGTTTATGTTTGAAACCGTCACATTTCACACAGTGCCAGTGGTGTTGGTTGTGTGTCTGGACCCTGACCTCGGTGTTGGCCTTCTCGGTGGACGTGGGGCTCAGCTGCAGGGCGCCGTGCGGCGGACTGGGCTGAGGCTGCATGGCGATCAGCTGCACCTTGTTGGCCTGGCGACGCGTGCCGTCGGACGAGCCGCGAGACAGCCGGTCCACGTGGTCGAAGATGGAGGAGGAGGAGAGCAGCTCGTCTGGACCGCTGCCTGGAGGAGGAGCAGGAGGAACAACACCTGAGGTCAGGGTGGAAACCATGGCAACAGCTTTATAGTCCAGTCATTTTATAAAAAAAGGTTGAACAAACTGCAACAGAAGCAAACTCAACTGGTTTTGTTTCCTCAACATGTCCTGAATGAGGGGACAAAAAGCCCAGAAGAATCCCATTAGGGGAAAGTTTAGAAAAAGACCCAAATATAGCCCATAATACGCCTATTCATTATGTTTCTCATGTGAATAGGGTAACATTTTTAACCTTTAGATATCTCCATGAAAATTACTGAGTTGATTACTTACATTAAGACAAACAAAAAATGTATTACAAGTTTTTTGAAGTTCTTTGTTAACATGAGCAAATGTGCATAAATTTGCATAAATTCCACCGTTTTGACGGCACAGGTAGATATGTAGTTGCTGTGGTGGTACCAGCATGAAAACTGGAATGAGTTGACTCCAGAGGTCAACCGACAAGAAACCACTTTAAATTTCAAGATGACTGCAATTTTTCAAGACATCCTTAGTAGAGCAGGTATGACATTACGTATGGCTAATTTGCATACATACAACACCTGATCTAAACATTGGGTGTAGCAGGTGAAAATGTCTTGTTCAGTCTTGTTAACATATTACAGTTACAAAAACGTAATATTAAGGTCTGAATGGAACCCATTTAGGCTATCAGATGTTGTATGTATGCAAATTAGCCATATGTAATTGGATTATGCACTGTTTGCTCATACCTGCTCTAAGGATGTGGCTATCTTGCTAAATTGCAGTCATCTTGAAATTTAAAGTGGTTTCTTGTCGGTTGACCGATAGAGTCAACTCATTCCAGTTTTCATGCTGGTACCACCACAGCACCTTTATATATACATCTGCTGTCAAAACGGTGGAATTTATGCAAATTTATGCAAATTTGCTCATGTTAACAAAGAATTAAAAAAAACTTGTAATACATTTTTTGTGGATTCTTCTGGGCTTTTTCCCCTCACTCAGGACATGTTGAGGATACAAAACCAGTTGAGTTTGATTCTGTTGCAGTTTGTTCAACGTTGACCCCTTTTTTGGCCTAAAATGACTGGACTATTAGACCTGAAGGCCCCGATCTGATCCTGAACCAGCTCAACATGCAGGAGATGCGTTGTCTTTCAGGGGCGGGTGGAGGAATCAAACGCACCTATCTTACTCCGTCCTTCAGTCCAGAAGCAGCAAGGAGAAGAAAAGACAACATGAAGCAACAGGAAACACAACTCATCACAACACTGCTGATGTCACTGCATCGTCTCTGACCATTTTTGGGCGTCTTCCTGTGCTGTTTCCCCTCGATGGGCGTGGCCACGGGTCGGGTGCTCTCCTCTGCCGACTCTCTGCCGCTCGATTGGTCGCTGCCTAACGAGTCGCCGTCCGACGGGCTGAGCCTGAGACACAGAGAGTTCTGGTTCTGGTTCTGGTTCTGGTTCTTAATGTTCCTCAGCAGATTGTGGAGATTTAACCTCATTGGTTAATTGTCAGATCTCAAAACAACATGCAACGATAATTAAAGGTGATGAACCTACTGCTGTGACTATAGGGGTTATGGTGAGAGGAGCATCTGAATACAGTAAATGTTGGACTGGCCCTTTAAACAGTAGATTCAGTGTTTGGCAGAACTAGAGCAGTGTAAAAGAGAGTAAGGACACCACCATTGACTCCCGTGGTAAGGGTTTAAGGGTTTAAGGGTTTAAGGGTTTAAGGGTTTTGCGCCCCTAGTGGCAGGATATGGGTATTGCAAAAGCGCCCAGAAAACCCATTCACTCCACTTGCTGGTAAATTGATGAAAACGGCCGTGTTTTTGTTTTTAGGTGTCTTGGTCATATCAGATTATACTTATAATTTGTTTATTATAAAATGTAGATTGAAACATTAATGTAGACAACTTTTTTTTTTTTTTTTTTTCAAAGGAGGTTAAATCGAAAGCAACTGGACTTAGTTATTTGTCTAGGAAGACGTTTCACCTCTCATCCAAGAGGCTTCATCAGTTCATGTAGCATCTGACCAGGCTGGGACTGGGACTGGTCCAACTATAGTTGAACTTCATCAGTTCATGTACGCAGCTGACCAGGCTGGGACTGGTCCAACTATAGTTGGACCAGTCCCAGCCTGGTCAGCTGCGTACATGAACTGATGAAGCCTCTTGGATGAGAGGTGAAACGTCTTCCTAGACAAATAACTAAGTCCAGTTGCTTTCGATTTAACCTCCTTTGAAATACTATGACCTGGACAAATGAGAATATGCACCGGCTTAATGTAGACAACTGTTTTTTTTTTGTTTTTTTTTACTCTCCTATGTGTTAATGTTTATCTGTAAAGGATCCTCAATGATGCTATTAACGTGGGTGATCTATAAATGTCCTTAAATTATTGAAAACACCACACTGCTCATTCACCAACAATGCAGAGATGTCACTTCTTTTGCAATTCCCATATTCCTCCACCAGGAGGCGCTGCCATTGGACCGATGCTGTCACTACTCTCTTTTCCAGAGCTCTAGTCAGAAGCCCACAGACCAGGATTCGGTCCATCCCGGGAAGAGGAGGAAAGAAGAAGGAAAGATGTCTGACCTTCCCTGGCGGCGGCGGCTGGACCGGCCCACCTTGGTGGAGGAGGAGCCTTTGGATTTGGGCGTGTTGAGGTCGCCGCCGTCGCAGGGCGTGGCCTCCTTGACGGGCGCGGGCGGCGGCCCCGGCTCCTGGATCACCATGATGTCGTCCTTGCTGTGCTGGCCCAGGTGCAGCTTGGCGAAGTCGAAGCCCTTGACGCTGGGCGCCTGCAGCTGAGAGGACACGGCTGGGTTTAGTCTGAGCTGGGGGGGGACGGGGACGGGGAACGGCGGACTGACCTCGGGACGACCTCTGACCTTCTGCCGCTGCTGCTGCTGGATGGTGTTGATGGCGTCCGGCTGGAACTCCAGCTTCTCCGAGCCGCACAGCTTCCAGTAGAGGATGATGATGATGAAGACGGCCAGCAGCACGGGCACCACCACGCCCACGATCAGCCAGATGCTGCTGCTCTGCGTCTCGGCGGGGGGGACCGACACAGTCTCCACAGCTGGAGGGGGAGGGGTTAATAATCAATCAATATCTGCTGATTGAGTTACATCATTAGAATATTACAGCTTTTTACGATTGATAATAGTTGTGGTTAATCGGTCCGATCTTGAGGTCTCGATTCAATTGCCAACGGATTTTCGATTATTAACGATTATTGTTTTTTCATTTGACACACTAACAGTAAAACAAAATACACCACAAACTTATTGCACCAGTAAAAAACAGTCAGCTGCTGAATTACTTAACCTCACTGCACTTTCAATTTGTGGAGTGCCAGATGTAACTTCCAAATTACTATTTTTTAAATGTATTTTCTTTTATGTTTTGTTTTGTTTTAGATGTGTTCTTCACTGTCAAAAACAAAAACGAATGTCCACACTTGCAAATGAATGTCCATAGCTATGTGTGGTTTTGTGAATTATGTTAAATATTTTGATAAAACCAGGCTAGACTAAAAAATGGTGTTTTAGCAAGTGGAAAAAACCTGTAATGGATTGTTCCACTTCCTGTTTCCTACTGTCTGCTACAAATACGTTTTTCTACTCTTCTCATGATGCTTTGATTGATGTCAACAAAATGTACAGCATTGCCATGGAAACGGTGATGATGGGTCCCTGGTTGTGGTTGTGACTCACGCTGGGCCAGCGGTCTCTGGACGCGGTGTCCCAGGACGATGGCGGCTCTCTGGAGGTCCAGACGGTTCAAGGTGGCCGCCGTGGTCTCGGCCGGGATGCGCTCGCCGCTCGGACCCTCCACAAAATACAAGACCTCCAGGGGGCGCTCTGGCCCGGACAGCCTGGCCGCACGCACCACCTGAGACACAGCAGAAGGTACCATGATGACCACGCCCGGTCACATGACGACCACGCCTGGACTGTGTCTGAAATCCCCCCTCCTCTCTATCTAGTGACCAGTTGTTGTAGTGGTGTCTGAATGTTTAGTGATTATTAATGTTCACTATCTAGTGACTGAATCTATCCCACAATTCACCGCCAAATGTAGTGAACATCCGATGGTCACTAACCTGAGCAACATATCCCATCATGCATTGCGGTCACGGATGGCCGTTACCACAGCGACCCAGAGCGACCGGTGTAGCTACCAAATAAATGCAGTAGTGACCGGTGTAGCTACCAAATAAATGCAGTAGTGACCGGTGTAGCTACCAAATAAATGCAGTAGCGACCGGTGTAGCTACCAAATAAATGCAGTAGTGACCGGTGTAGCTACCAAATAAATGCAAGTAGCAACCGGTGTAGCTACCAAATAAATGCAGTAGTGACCGGTGTAGCTACCAAATAAATGCAAGTAGCAACCGGTGTAGCTACCAAATAAATGCAGTAGTGCAGCAGCCTCTCAATAAATGTGTCACGGCTTCCACAGACTCCCACAACAAACGTCAGAGCTAATTTCCTAACAAGTGTTATAAACTGACCACAGACTCTGGATAGCGAGGCTAATTTCTGTAAGCTCGTCTATGGTGTTTTACATTATGCGTTAGCATTAAGCTAGCAGACTTTATGCTTAGTTGTGAGTGGCTGTGTTTGTTTTGAACGTTGTTTCAAACTATGTGGGTTAGATTGAACATCTTTGATGCTATATACGCTTAATATATTGCTTTACTCCTCTTTTTATGTTGGTACATCCGTAGGTCTATGCTACACCGGCTGTTACCATGGTTGTATCCATGGTACCTGCACCGGCCGTTACGATCACGGTCGGAACGTTTTAATTACGCAACGTAATACGTCATTAACTGTGCAGCGGAGTAGTGTTTTTTTATTTGACCACTGAGTCACTATATTGAATTCACTATATAGTGAGGAGGGAGGAGGGAATGAGGGAGAGATTTCGGACACAACCCTGGTCACATGACGACCACACCTGGTCATTGCATCCTTCAGCTACAGGTGTTCACATCACCACCTGTTGAAGGTTCAACACTAGAGGGCTTAACCCTAACGCACAGCTGTGTGTGTGTACCTGTACCATGTGTGTGTACCTGTACCAGCTGTGTGTACCTGCAGACTGTTGTTGCCCACAGCGGTGGCTCTCCTCCAGCGCCTCCTGCTGGACTCCTGCAGTCCCTCCTCCAGCAGCAGAGCCAGACGTCGCTCCAGTCGAGCTTTAAAACTCCTCTCCGTCACCATCTGGTCCTGAACCCCCAGCAGCACTGCAACAGGAAACACACACCGGTCACCACCGGACGGACGCCGTCTCACACACACGCTCTTACGCCTCCTGGATCACATCTTGGAAATGTGTTGTTCCAAAACTAAAACCAGATCCTGAGACCAGACCAAGTGATCCAGTCAAACCCTCAGTTTGTGTTGTTCAGAACCTTTTAGTAGAATCAGGAAAGCTTTGATCCAATCGAACTTTGGTTTGAACAACGGGGATAAAAGTAAAGACGGATTACGTGATCCTGGATAGCAAAAGACGAGATTTCAAAATACAGATCATTTTGAATCAGATTAAACCTTTTTCAGAAGATGGTGTGTTCTCACCTGTGCGGACCCAGGTGGAGCGCAGGTGGTGCGAGGTGTTGAGCTCGGCGTAGTGGAACGCTGCAGACAGAAACACCGTTGGTTCAACACGACAGAAACATCAGTTCAACACCAACACAACAACATGACTGCGTCGAGCCGTACGTTCTGCAATCTGCACGGTGGGAAATCCGACGTAGAAGCTGAACTCCACCAGACTGAGCTTCCTCAGGTGCTCGCTGACCTCTGACCCCGGCAGGTAGCCCCGCCCATCGCGCACCGCAAACGTGATGTCAACAGGAACCTTCTGCTCCGGCGCCGGCCGCGACACGCCCGACGTGATGTTCAACAGCTGCAGAGGAAACACAGTCAGGTCATCAACAGGCTCCACGATGACGTCATGAATAGGAGCCGGTGTAGGTACCAAATGTGTCGGGGCCGCGACTGGCGATGACGTGGCACATCGTGATTGGTCGTGGTGGCGTAATGCAATTACTTGGATGCTACCGCGGAGACAAGACACATCTCTTCTCAACAGTTTGACACGAAAATGGCAATTTTCAGACGGACAATTCAGGAGAAAATGAACTTAGTTCCAGACCTGTCTCTGGCTCAACAACACACTCTCGCCAGATTTGGCTCAGATCTCCATGGCAACGTCAAACAACGCCCGCGCTAATTACAGTATTTTAATCATTTTCGTCACTGTTAGTTGTGTAAATGTTTAAAGGTGATAGCTACAAGTTTAATTCCTCCTGGCCAGTAGGTGTAGAACTCTCACTGCTCTCGCTCCAACCTTCGTTGTACTGGTTGCCAGTTACAGCAGTAGACACATGACATCAACATTCTAATGCTGTTGCCATAGAGATCATTCCATGCCGACGTTGCCAACGTAACCAGATGTAAATATTTATATATTTCGGACCCGCCAAAATGTATTAAACAATTATTTATATACTATTAAAAAAAAATTCAGTAAAATTAATACTTTTATTCCCCTCTAGACATTCTGTGGATGCATTATTTTTGAAAAATGTATCCTTTTGATGAAAAAGTTGTAGCTATAACCTTTAATGTTATCATAAGAAAATATAAATAACTCACTTTCGTCTACCTACAACTTTTATAAATCCTTACGACAAATCACGATGTGCCACGTCACATTTGGTACCTACACCGGATCGCAGACTCACCTTTACGATGACATCACTGATGACATCAACTCACCTGCACGGTGACGTTTCCCGCCTCATGTGAGCGTCTCCGTGTCTCCGCGTACGCCATCATCAGCCCTCTCTCCACCCGTTCGCTGAAGTTACAAACTCTCACGTCGACGTGGGCGGGGACAAACTGCAGCACGGTGTGGATCTGGTACCTGAGGTCCGGCACGGTGTAGAGCGGCGACAGGGCCGGGACCGGGCCGAAGGAGCGCGGCGGCTGGCGGAGCGCGTTGATGACGGACACGGCCGTGAAGATCAAAGGACCGGACACAACGCGGAAGGCTGAGCTGGACGGAGTTCTGAGAAACTGTCAGAGGAGACAGACAGCTGTCAATCACCCGGCATCCTCAAGTCAAGTCAAGTCAAGTCAAGCCAAGTCAAGTGGGTAAAGTCAAGTCGGTAAAGTTAAGTCAAGTCAAGTGGGTAAAGTACAGTCAAGTCAAGTGGGTAAAGTACAGTCAAGTCAAGTGGGTAAAGTCAAGTCAAGTCAAGTGGGTAAAGTACAGTCAAGTCAAGTGGGTAAAGTACAGTCAAGTCAAGTGGGTGAAATAAAGTAAAGTGACATTTAGTCAAGTCAAATGAAGGGACAAAAGCTCTTTGATCTTCAGGTGTTGTTGTGCTATGGTGGATGTGGTGTTTACTGGTGTTTACCTGCAGCTCCACGGAGCGGTTGAACTGTCTCTTCAGCAGATCTCTGACCTGGCTGAAACCAGCCAGTGAGCCCTTGGAGCTGACTGCAGGAGGAGCAGAGGACCAATCAGCAGCTGGATCATGCAGGTACACAAACATCATTCACTAGGTTTACATGCACAGCTAAATCCAGCGTCTCCTCGGAGTTCTGTCCTCGTCCCAGTTCACATGCAACAGAGACAATCTAATAACCTCCTCAACGCCGCCTGCATCGCCCCCTACCCTTTTCCCCTGCTGTTAAACTGGTCTGTCCTCTCTTCCCATGAACCAGTCTGCCATCCAGTCCTCCCATTAAGCTGGTCTGCCCTCCCTTCCCATGAACCAGTCTGCCATCCAGTCCTCCCATTAAGCTGGTCTGCCCTCCCTTCCTATGAACCAGTCTGCCATCCAGTCCTCCCATTAAGCTGGTCTGCCCTCCCTTCCCATGAACCAGTCTGCCATCCAGTCCTCCCATTAAGCTGGTCTGCCCTCTCTTCCCATGAACCAGTCTGCCATCCAGTCCTCCCATTAAGCTGGTCTGCCCTCCCTTCCCATGAACCAGCCTGCCATCCAGTCCTCCCATTAAGCTGGTCTGCCCTTCCTTCCTCCCTTGCCTACCAGAAGCAGAAAACAGTTTATAGTTTATGACACAGAATGTGGAGCTGGTATCAGTCGGACTAACGTGTTCACATGAACTTCAGTCGTCCAGTTACAGTCAGATTAAATGTAAACATACGTAGTCACACCGTGCTGCTCCTGGTCCCGGAGCCTGGTGGTCTTACCTACTCGGACCAGGTACATCTCCGGCCTGGTGACGTTACACAGGTACTGCCTGGTGGGCGGGGCCTGGGCCACTCTGGGCGTGGTGACGGGGGGGGCTCTGGTCAGGCTGATGGCTGTGATCTGGGTGGTGGTGGTGGACCGGGTGGTGGTGGTGGATCTGGTGGTGGTCCTGATGGGCGGAGCCTTCGCCGGCTTCTCCGTGACCACCGGCGGTCTCTCTGGTTTCTCTGGTCTCTCTGGTTTCTCTGGTCTCTCTGGTCTCTCTGGACTCTCCGGTCTCTCCGGTCTGTCGGGCCGGGTGGGCGGTCCCGGCGGTGGCGGCGGCGGCACCCTGCTGGTGGTGTTGGCCGGGGGCCGTGGAGGGTATCGGCCCGGTACCGGGGGGAAGCGGTCCCAAGTGGGTTTAGGAGCGGCCGGAGGCGGCGTGGAGGGGGGCGGTTTGAGGCTGGTTGATGGAGACGGCGGTTTCTCCTCAGCTGCAGAGACGGTAAAAGTAAAAGTGAAAGTACTGATCCAAATATCTACTCAAGTAAAAGTAAAAAGTACAGGCTCTGAAATTTACTCAAAAGTATTATTAATGGGACAACGAGGAGTTTTGGAAAAGCGAAGTGTTTTCACACTACATTTATGAGCCTCCGCACCATGAAATTCTTTGACCGGCGCAAGACAGACTCATGTTTTCATTCATCAAGAATTAAAGTCAGGGTTAGGTTTAGGTTTAGTGTTAGTCCTGGGCTGTTGTTTACTTGGTGATATCAGATCGTGCACGATCACATACCGTCGTAGTTCCGACCATAAACGGCGATTCGGCGGTGTTATTCCGGCGTAAGTTTACGCCATGGTCCAATGCACCGTAACACCGAGTTAGACCCCCCCCCCCGAGAGATGTAGTCTGCTAACCGCTAGCTTCTCTAGTTGTAGCAACTTTAGCAAAGACCCACCATAACAAACAATGCAGTATACGGATCCACTAGCCACCGATCAAAAAGCCACTTACAGCCACAAACAATGCTCAGAACAGCACCAAACGTCACCAACAGTACAAACAGGGTTCAGGGTTTCATTTCGGTGGACGCCACTATCCGAGTTTACTGAAGACAAGCTGAAGGAAAGGAGGAGAAAAGTGACAGAGGGAGCGCTGCGGTGCAGGCTATGTGCTGGAAATGGGGGAATCAATTGGTCAGTGTGGTGGTCAACGCCTGTCGGTGGCCGCTGAAACCAGATGTTTGTGCTGAAACCAGATGTTTATGCTGAAACCAGATGTTTGTGCTGAAACCAGATGTTTGTGCTGAAACCAGATGTTTATGCTGAAACCAGATGTTTGTGCTGAAACCAGATGTTTGTGCTGAAACCAGATGTTTGTGCTGCAAGTCGGCCTCGGACGTGTCAGTGCCTGGACTCTATGTTGGACACGGAAAGTTGCTGCATAGCGTATAACTGGAGCAGAGTGGGTGAGTTGTTTTCGTCTCTTTTCAATAGAAACCAGGCTAAGCTAACAGATGTTTGATGCCTCGTATTATGGGATGGGACCCTCTTTGTACTGTTGATGACGTTTAGTGCTGTTCTGAGCATTATTTGTGGCTGTAAGTGGCTTTTTGATCGGTGGCTAGTGGATCCATATACTGCGCTGGTTGTTATGGTGCGGTCATTGCTAAAGTTGCTACAACTGGAGAAGCTAGGGGTTAGCAGACTTCATCTCTCGAGGGGGGGTCTAACTCGGTGTTACGGTGCGTTGGACCATGGCTTAAACTTACGCCGGAATATCCCTTTAAAGGGACAACGAGGAGTTTTGGAAGTGTTTTCGCGCACCGTGAAATTCTTTGACCAAGTCAGAAGTTGGAAGACGATCACATACCGTCGTAGTTCCCACCATAAACGGAGATTCGGCGGCGTTATTCTCATGACTCGCCACGAAACCGAAAGTAAAGAAACGCTGGTCGGCTCGCCCAGCATTTCCACCACCACTAATAATAACAAAATAACCATAGAGACAAAACCATAGATTTATCTAAAATGGACCATTAACAAGTGGTAACGTAGATTCATCCACATTAATATCAGACTTTTTTTTATAACCAAATAGAAACTCCTCGTTGTCCCTTTAAGTACAGTAGCTACATCACTGCTCACCTGTGAGGGTGGGGGAGTG